>NW_028170754.1:217500-237500 GCF_963971535.1 Notolepis coatsorum | reverse complement strand
AGTCTGTATCTCAGTCTGTCTCTCAGTCTGTCTCTCAGTCTGTCTGTCTGTCTGTCTGTCTGTCTGTCTGTCTGTCTGTCTGTCTGTCTGTCTGTCTGTCTGTCTGTCTGTCTGTCTGTCTGTCTCTCAGTCTGTCTATCAGTCTGTATGTCTCCCTGTCTGTCTCTCAGTCTGTCTGTCTGTCAATCTGTCTCTCAGTCTGTCTGTCTTTCTGTCTGTATCTCAGTTTGTCTGTCTCTTTGTCTGTCTCTCAGTCTGTCTGTCTCTCAGTATGTCTCTCAGTCTGTCTCCTAGTCTGTCTCTCAGTCTGTCTCTCAGTCTGTCTCTCTGTCTGTCTGTCCAGTCTGTCTATCTGTCTGTCTGTCCAGTCTGTCTCTCTGTCTGTCTCTCTGTCTGTCTGTCTCTCAGTCTGTCTGTATGTCAGTCTGTCTCTCAGTCTGTCTCTCAGTCTGTCTCTCTGTCTGTCTCTCAGTCTGTCTGTCTGTCAATCTGTCTCTCAGTCTGTCTGTCTTTCTGTCTGTATCTCAGTTTGTCTGTCTCTTTGTCTGTCTCTCAGTCTGTCTGTCTCTCAGTATGTCTCTCAGTCTGTATCCTAGTCTGTCTCTCAGTCTGTCTCTCAGTCTGTCTCTCTGTCTGTCTGTCCAGTCTGTCTCTCTGTCTGTCTGTCCAGTCTGTCTCTCTGTCTGTCTCTCTGTCTGTCTGTCTCTCAGTCTGTCTGTCTCTCTGTCTGTCTCCCAGTCTGTCTCTCAGTCTGTCTCTCAGTCTGCCTCTCTGTCTGTCTGTCCAGTCTGTCTCTCTGTCTGTCTCTCTGTCTGACTCGCAGTCTGTCCTCTATGTCTGTCTGTCTCTCTGTCTGTCTATCAGTCTGTCTGTCTCTCAGTATGTCTCTCAGTCTGTCTCTCTGTCTGTCTCTCAGTCTGACTCGCAGTCTGTCCTCTATGTCTGTCTGTCTCTCTGTCTGTCTCTCAGTATGTCTGTCTCTCAGTCTGTCTCTCAGTCTGTCTCCCAGTCTGTATCTCAGTCTGTCTCTCAGTCTGTCTCTCAGTCTGTCTCCCAGTCTGTCTCTCAGTCTGTCTCTCAGTCTGTCTCTCTGTCTGTCTGTCCAGTCTGTCTCTCTGTCTGTCTCTCTGTCTGTCTCCCAGTCTGTCTCTCAGTATGTCTCTCAGTCTGTCTCTCTGTCTGTCTGTCCAGTCTGTCTCTCAGTCTGTATGTCTGTCTGTCTGTCAGTCTGTCTCTCAGTCTGTCTGTCTATCAGTCTGTCTGTCTCTCAGTATGTCTCTCAGTCTGTCTCTCTGTCTGTCTCTCAGTCTGTCTCGCAGTCTGTCCTCTATGTCTGTCTGTCTCTCTGTCTGTCTCTCAGTCTGTCTCTCAGTCTGTTTCCCAGTCTGTATCTCAGTCTGTCTCTCAGTCTGTCTCTCAGTCTGTCTGTCTGTCTGTCTGTCTGTCTGTCTGTCTGTCTGTCTCTCAGTCTGTATGTCTCTCAGTCTGTCTCTCAGTCTGTCTCTCAGTCTCTCTTAGTCTGTCTCTCAGTCTGTCTCTCAGTCTGTCTCTCAGTCTGTCTCTCTGTCTGTCTGTCCAGTCTGTCTCTCTGTCTGTCTCTCTGTCTGTCTCCCAGTCTGTCTCTCAGTATGTCTCTCAGTCTGTCTCTCTGTCTGTCTGTCCAGTCTGTCTCTCTGTCTGTCTCTCTGTCTGTCTCTCAGTCTGTCTCTCAGTATGTATGTATCTCTGTCTGTCTCTCAGTCTGTATGTCTCTCAGTCTGTATGTCTGTATGTCTGTCAGTCTGTCTCTCAGTCTGTCTGTCTATCAGTCTGTCTGTCTCTCAGTATGTCTCTCAGTCTGTCTCTCTGTCTGTCTATCAGTCTGTATGTCTCCCTGTCGTGTTTCTCAGTCTGTCTGTCTGTCAATCTGTCTCTCAGTCTGTCTGTCTTTCTGTCTGTATCTCAGTTTGTCTGTCTCTTTGTCTGTCTCTCAGTCTGTCTGTCTCTCAGTATGTCTCTCAGTCTGTCTCCTAGTCTGTCTCTCAGTCTGTCTCTCAGTCTGTCTCTCTGTCTGTCTGTCCAGTCTGTCTATCTGTCTGTCTGTCCAGTCTGTCTCTCTGTCTGTCTCTCTGTCTGTCTGTCTCTCAGTCTGTCTGTATGTCAGTCTGTCTCTCAGTCTGTCTCTCAGTCTGTCTCTCTGTCTGTCTCTCAGTCTGTCTGTCTGTCTGTCAATCTGTCTCTCAGTCTGTCTGTCTTTCTGTCTGTATCTCAGTTTGTCTGTCTCTTTGTCTGTCTCTCAGTCTGTCTGTCTCTCAGTATGTCTCTCAGTCTGTATCCTAGTCTGTCTCTCAGTCTGTCTCTCAGTCTGTCTCTCTGTCTGTCTGTCCAGTCTGTCTCTATGTCTGTCTGTCCAGTCTGTCTCTATGTCTGTCTCTCTGTCTGTCTGTCTCTCAGTCTGTCTGTCTCTCTGTCTGTCTCCCAGTCTGTCTCTCAGTCTGTCTCTCAGTCTGTCTCTCTGTCTGTCTGTCCAGTCTGTCTCTATGTCTGTCTCTCTGTCTGTCTCTCAGTCTGTCTATCAGTCTGTATGTCTCTCAGTCTGTATGTCTGTCTGTATGTCAGTCTGTCTCTCAGTCTGTCTGTCTATCAGTCTGTCTGTCTCTCAGTATGTCTCTCAGTCTGTCTCTCTGTCTGTCTCCCAGTCTGTCTCTCAGTATGTCTCTCAGTCTGTCTGTCTCTCTGTCTGTCCAGTCTGTCTCTCTGTCTGTCTCTCTGTCTGTCTCTCAGTCTGTCTCTCAGTATGTATGTATCTCTGTCTGTCTCTCAGTCTGTATGTCTCTCAGTCTGTATGTCTGTATGTCTGTCAGTCTGTCTCTCAGTCTGTCTGTCTATCAGTCTGTCTGTCTCTCAGTATGTCTCTCAGTCTGTCTCTCTGTCTGTCTCTCAGTCTGTCTCGCAGTCTGTCCTCTATGTCTGTCTGTCTCTCTGTCTGTCTCTCAGTCTGTCTCCCAGTCTGTATCTCAGTCTGTCTCTCAGTCTGTCTCTCTGTCTGTCTGTCTGTCTGTCTGTCTGTCTGTCTGTCTGTCTGTCTGTCTGTCTGTCTGTCTGTCTGTCTGTCTGTCTGTCTGTCTGTCTGTCTGTCTGTCTGTCTGTCTGTCTGTCTGTCCGTCTGTCTGTCTGTCTGTCTGTCTGTCTCTCAGTCTGTCTATCAGTCTGTATGTCTCCCTGTCTGTCTCTCAGTCTGTCTGTCTGTCAATCTGTCTCTCAGTCTGTCTGTCTTTCTGTCTGTATCTCAGTTTGTCTGTCTCTTTGTCTGTCTCTCAGTCTGTCTGTCTCTCAGTATGTCTCTCAGTCTGTCTCCTAGTCTGTCTCTCAGTCTGTCTCTCAGTCTGTCTCTCTGTCTGTCTGTCCAGTCTGTCTATCTGTCTGTCTGTCCAGTCTGTCTCTCTGTCTGTCTCTCTGTCTGTCTGTCTCTCAGTCTGTCTGTATGTCAGTCTGTCTCTCAGTCTGTCTCTCAGTCTGTCTCTCTGTCTGTCTCTCAGTCTGTCTGTCTGTCTGTCAATCTGTCTCTCAGTCTGTCTGTCTTTCTGTCTGTATCTCAGTTTGTCTGTCTCTTTGTCTGTCTCTCAGTCTGTCTGTCTCTCAGTATGTCTCTCAGTCTGTATCCTAGTCTGTCTCTCAGTCTGTCTCTCAGTCTGTCTCTCTGTCTGTCTGTCCAGTCTGTCTCTATGTCTGTCTGTCCAGTCTGTCTCTATGTCTGTCTCTCTGTCTGTCTGTCTCTCAGTCTGTCTGTCTCTCTGTCTGTCTCCCAGTCTGTCTCTCAGTCTGTCTCTCAGTCTGTCTCTCTGTCTGTCTGTCCAGTCTGTCTCTATGTCTGTCTCTCTGTCTGTCTCTCAGTCTGTCTATCAGTCTGTATGTATCTCAGTCTGTATGTCTGTCTGTCTGTCAGTCTGTCTCTCAGTCTGTCTGTCTATCAGTCTGTCTGTCTCTCAGTATGTCTCTCAGTCTGTCTCTCTGTCTGTCTCTCAGTCTGTCTCGCAGTCTGTCCTCTATGTCTGTCTGTCTCTCTGTCTGTCTCTCAGTATGTCTGTCTCTCAGTCTGTCTCTCAGTCTGTCTCCCAGTCTGTATCTCAGTCTGTCTCTCAGTCTGTATCTCAGTCTGTATGTCTCTCTGTCTGTCTCTCAGTCTGTCTATCAGTCTGTATGTCTCTATGTCTGTCTCTCTGTCTGTCTGTCTCTCAGTCTGTCTGTCTCTCTGTCTGTCTCCCAGTCTGTCTCTCAGTCTGTCTCTCAGTCTGTCTCTCTGTCTGTCTGTCCAGTCTGTCTCTATGTCTGTCTCTCTGTCTGTCTCTCAGTCTGTCTATCAGTCTGTATGTCTCTCAGTCTGTATGTCTGTCTGTCTGTCAGTCTGTCTCTCAGTCTGTCTGTCTATCAGTCTGTCTGTATCTCAGTATGTCTCTCAGTCTGTCTCTCTGTCTGTCTCTCAGTCTGACTCGCAGTCTGTCCTCTATGTCTGTCTGTCTCTCTGTCTGTCTCTCAGTATGTCTGTCTCTCAGTCTGTCTCTCAGTCTGTCTCCCAGTCTGTATCTCAGTCTGTCTCTCAGTCTGTCTCTCAGTCTGTCTCCCAGTCTGTCTCTCAGTCTGTCTCTCAGTCTGTCTCTCTGTCTGTCTGTCCAGTCTGTCTCTCTGTCTGTCTCTCTGTCTGTCTCCCAGTCTGTCTCTCAGTATGTCTCTCAGTCTGTCTCTCTGTCTGTCTGTCCAGTCTGTCTCTCTGTCTGTCTCTCTGTCTGTCTCTCAGTCTGTCTCTCAGTATGTATGTATCTCTGTCTGTCTCCCAGTCTGTATGTCTCTCAGTCTGTATGTCTGTCTGTCTGTCAGTCTGTCTCTCAGTCTGTCTGTCTATCAGTCTGTCTGTCTCTCAGTATGTCTCTCAGTCTGTCTCTCTGTCTGTCTCTCAGTCTGTCTCGCAGTCTGTCCTCTATGTCTGTCTGTCTCTCTGTCTGTCTCTCAGTCTGTCTCTCAGTCTGTTTCCCAGTCTGTATCTCAGTATGTCTCTCAGTCTGTCTCTCAGTCTGTCTCTCAGTCTCTCTTAGTCTGTCTCTCAGTCTGTCTCTCAGTCTGTCTCTCAGTCTGTCTCTCAGTCTGTCTCTCTGTCTGTCTGTCCAGTCTGTCTCTCTGTCTGTCTCTCTGTCTGTCTCCCAGTCTGTCTCTCAGTATGTCTCTCAGTCTGTCTCTCTGTCTGTCTGTCCAGTCTGTCTCTCTGTCTGTCTCTCTGTCTGTCTCTCAGTCTGTCTCTCAGTATGTATGTATCTCTGTCTGTCTCTCAGTCTGTATGTCTCTCAGTCTGTATGTCTGTATGTCTGTCAGTCTGTCTCTCAGTCTGTCTGTCTATCAGTCTGTCTGTCTCTCAGTATGTCTCTCAGTCTGTCTCTCTGTCTGTCTCTCAGTCTGTCTCGCAGTCTGTCCTCTATGTCTGTCTGTCTCTCTGTCTGTCTCTCAGTCTGTCTCTCAGTCTGTCTCCCAGTCTGTATCTCAGTCTGTCTCTCAGTCTGTCTCTCAGTCTGTCTGTCTGTCTGTCTGTCTGTCTGTCTGTCTGTCTGTCTGTCTGTCTGTCTGTCTGTCTGTCTGTCTGTCTGTCTGTCTGTCTGTCTGTCTGTCTGTCTGCCTCTCAGTCTGTCTATCAGTCTGTATGTCTCCCTGTCTGTCTCTCAGTCTGTCTGTCTGTCAATCTGTCTCTCAGTCTGTCTGTCTTTCTGTCTGTATCTCAGTTTGTCTGTCTCTTTGTCTGTCTCTCAGTCTGTCTGTCTCTCAGTATGTCTCTCAGTCTGTCTCCTAGTCTGTCTCTCAGTCTGTCTCTCAGTCTGTCTCTCTGTCTGTCTGTCCAGTCTGTCTATCTGTCTGTCTGTCCAGTCTGTCTCTCTGTCTGTCTCTCTGTCTGTCTGTCTCTCAGTCTGTCTGTATGTCAGTCTGTCTCTCAGTCTGTCTCTCAGTCTGTCTCTCTGTCTGTCTCTCAGTCTGTCTGTCTGTCAATCTGTCTCTCAGTCTGTCTGTCTTTCTGTCTGTATCTCAGTTTGTCTGTCTCTTTGTCTGTCTCTCAGTCTGTCTGTCTCTCAGTATGTCTCTCAGTCTGTATCCTAGTCTGTCTCTCAGTCTGTCTCTCAGTATGTCTCTCTGTCTGTCTGTCCAGTCTGTCTCTCTGTCTGTCTGTCCAGTCTGTCTCTCTGTCTGTCTCTCTGTCTGTCTGTCTCTCAGTCTGTCTGTCTCTCTGTCTGTCTCCCAGTCTGTCTCTCAGTCTGTCTGTCAGTCTGCCTCTCTGTCTGTCTGTCCAGTCTGTCTCTCTGTCTGTCTCTCTGTCTGACTCGCAGTCTGTCCTCTATGTCTGTCTGTCTCTCTGTCTGTCTATCAGTCTGTCTGTCTCTCAGTATGTCTCTCAGTCTGTCTCTCTGTCTGTCTCTCAGTCTGACTCGCAGTCTGTCCTCTATGTCTGTCTGTCTCTCTGTCTGTCTCTCAGTATGTCTGTCTCTCAGTCTGTCTCTCAGTCTGTCTCCCAGTCTGTATCTCAGTCTGTCTCTCAGTCTGTCTCTCAGTCTGTCTCCCAGTCTGTCTCTCAGTCTGTCTCTCAGTCTGTCTCTCTGTCTGTCTGTCCAGTCTGTCTCTCTGTCTGTCTCTCTGTCTGTCTCCCAGTCTGTCTCTCAGTATGTCTCTCAGTCTGTCTCTCTGTCTGTCTGTCCAGTCTGTCTCTCAGTCTGTATGTCTGTCTGTCTGTCAGTCTGTCTCTCAGTCTGTCTGTCTATCAGTCTGTCTGTCTCTCAGTATGTCTCTCAGTCTGTCTCTCTGTCTGTCTCTCAGTCTGTCTCGCAGTCTGTCCTCTATGTCTGTCTGTCTCTCTGTCTGTCTCTCAGTCTGTCTCTCAGTCTGTTTCCCAGTCTGTATCTCAGTCTGTCTCTCAGTCTGTCTCTCAGTCTGTCTGTCTGTCTGTCTGTCTGTCTGTCTGTCTGTCTCTCAGTCTGTATGTCTCTCAGTCTGTCTCTCAGTCTGTCTCTCAGTCTCTCTTAGTCTGTCTCTCAGTCTGTCTCTCAGTCTGTCTCTCAGTCTGTCTCTCAGTCTGTCTCTCTGTCTGTCTGTCCAGTCTGTCTCTCTGTCTGTCTCTCTGTCTGTCTCCCAGTCTGTCTCTCAGTATGTCTCTCAGTCTGTCTCTCTGTCTGTCTGTCCAGTCTGTCTCTCTGTCTGTCTCTCTGTCTGTCTCTCAGTCTGTCTCTCAGTATGTATGTATCTCTGTCTGTCTCTCAGTCTGTATGTCTCTCAGTCTGTATGTCTGTATGTCTGTCAGTCTGTCTCTCAGTCTGTCTGTCTATCAGTCTGTCTGTCTCTCAGTATGTCTCTCAGTCTGTCTCTCTGTCTGTCTATCAGTCTGTATGTCTCCCTGTCGTGTTTCTCAGTCTGTCTGTCTGTCAATCTGTCTCTCAGTCTGTCTGTCTTTCTGTCTGTATCTCAGTTTGTCTGTCTCTTTGTCTGTCTCTCAGTCTGTCTGTCTCTCAGTATGTCTCTCAGTCTGTCTCCTAGTCTGTCTCTCAGTCTGTCTCTCAGTCTGTCTCTCTGTCTGTCTGTCCAGTCTGTCTATCTGTCTGTCTGTCCAGTCTGTCTCTCTGTCTGTCTCTCTGTCTGTCTGTCTCTCAGTCTGTCTGTATGTCAGTCTGTCTCTCAGTCTGTCTCTCAGTCTGTCTCTCTGTCTGTCTCTCAGTCTGTCTGTCTGTCTGTCAATCTGTCTCTCAGTCTGTCTGTCTTTCTGTCTGTATCTCAGTTTGTCTGTCTCTTTGTCTGTCTCTCAGTCTGTCTGTCTCTCAGTATGTCTCTCAGTCTGTATCCTAGTCTGTCTATCAGTCTGTCTCTCAGTCTGTCTCTCTGTCTGTCTGTCCAGTCTGTCTCTATGTCTGTCTGTCCAGTCTGTCTCTATGTCTGTCTCTCTGTCTGTCTGTCTCTCAGTCTGTCTGTCTCTCTGTCTGTCTCCCAGTCTGTCTCTCAGTCTGTCTCTCAGTCTGTCTCTCTGTCTGTCTGTCCAGTCTGTCTCTATGTCTGTCTCTCTGTCTGTCTCTCAGTCTGTCTATCAGTCTGTATGTCTCTCAGTCTGTATGTCTGTCTGTCTGTCAGTCTGTCTCTCAGTCTGTCTGTCTATCAGTCTGTCTGTCTCTCAGTATGTCTCTCAGTCTGTCTCTCTGTCTGTCTCTCAGTCTGTCTCGCAGTCTGTCCTCTATGTCTGTCTGTCTCTCTGTCTGTCTCTCAGTATGTCTGTCTCTCAGTCTGTCTCTCAGTCTGTCTCCCAGTCTGTATCTCAGTCTGTCTCTCAGTCTGTATCTCAGTCTGTATGTCTCTCTGTCTGTCTCTCAGTCTGTCTATCAGTCTGTATGTCTCTATGTCTGTCTCTCTGTCTGTCTGTCTCTCAGTCTGTCTGTCTCTCTGTCTGTCTCCCAGTCTGTCTCTCAGTCTGTCTCTCAGTCTGTCTCTCTGTCTGTCTGTCCAGTCTGTCTCTATGTCTGTCTCTCTGTCTGTCTCTCAGTCTGTCTATCAGTCTGTATGTCTCTCAGTCTGTATGTCTGTCTGTCTGTCAGTCTGTCTCTCAGTCTGTCTGTCTATCAGTCTGTCTGTATCTCAGTATGTCTCTCAGTCTGTCTCTCTGTCTGTCTCTCAGTCTGACTCGCAGTCTGTCCTCTATGTCTGTCTGTCTCTCTGTCTGTCTCTCAGTATGTCTGTCTCTCAGTCTGTCTCTCAGTCTGTCTCCCAGTCTGTATCTCAGTCTGTCTCTCAGTCTGTCTCTCAGTCTGTCTCCCAGTCTGTCTCTCAGTCTGTCTCTCAGTCTGTCTCTCTGTCTGTCTGTCCAGTCTGTCTCTCTGTCTGTCTCTCTGTCTGTCTCCCAGTCTGTCTCTCAGTATGTCTCTCAGTCTGTCTCTCTGTCTGTCTGTCCAGTCTGTCTCTCTGTCTGTCTCTCTGTCTGTCTCTCAGTCTGTCTCTCAGTATGTATGTATCTCTGTCTGTCTCCCAGTCTGTATGT
Source organism: Notolepis coatsorum (assembly GCF_963971535.1). Taxonomy (NCBI): domain Eukaryota; kingdom Metazoa; phylum Chordata; class Actinopteri; order Aulopiformes; family Paralepididae; genus Notolepis; species Notolepis coatsorum. The sequence continues at coordinate 228,478 of NW_028170754.1, read as the reverse complement.
CTCTCAGTCTGTATGTCTGTCTGTCTGTCAGTCTGTCTCTCAGTCTGTCTGTCTATCAGTCTGTCTGTCTCTCAGTATGTCTCTCAGTCTGTCTCTCTGTCTGTCTCTCAGTCTGTCTCGCAGTCTGTCCTCTATGTCTGTCTGTCTCTCTGTCTGTCTCTCAGTCTGTCTCTCAGTCTGTTTCCCAGTCTGTATCTCAGTATGTCTCTCAGTCTGTCTCTCAGTCTGTCTCTCAGTCTCTCTTAGTCTGTCTCTCAGTCTGTCTCTCAGTCTGTCTCTCAGTCTGTCTCTCAGTCTGTCTCTCTGTCTGTCTGTCCAGTCTGTCTCTCTGTCTGTCTCTCTGTCTGTCTCCCAGTCTGTCTCTCAGTATGTCTCTCAGTCTGTCTCTCTGTCTGTCTGTCCAGTCTGTCTCTCTGTCTGTCTCTCTGTCTGTCTCTCAGTCTGTCTCTCAGTATGTATGTATCTCTGTCTGTCTCTCAGTCTGTATGTCTCTCAGTCTGTATGTCTGTATGTCTGTCAGTCTGTCTCTCAGTCTGTCTGTCTATCAGTCTGTCTGTCTCTCAGTATGTCTCTCAGTCTGTCTCTCTGTCTGTCTATCAGTCTGTATGTCTCCCTGTCGTGTTTCTCAGTCTGTCTGTCTGTCAATCTGTCTCTCAGTCTGTCTGTCTTTCTGTCTGTATCTCAGTTTGTCTGTCTCTTTGTCTGTCTCTCAGTCTGTCTGTCTCTCAGTATGTCTCTCAGTCTGTCTCCTAGTCTGTCTCTCAGTCTGTCTCTCAGTCTGTCTCTCTGTCTGTCTGTCCAGTCTGTCTATCTGTCTGTCTGTCCAGTCTGTCTCTCTGTCTGTCTCTCTGTCTGTCTGTCTCTCAGTCTGTCTGTATGTCAGTCTGTCTCTCAGTCTGTCTCTCAGTCTGTCTCTCTGTCTGTCTCTCAGTCTGTCTGTCTGTCTGTCAATCTGTCTCTCAGTCTGTCTGTCTTTCTGTCTGTATCTCAGTTTGTCTGTCTCTTTGTCTGTCTCTCAGTCTGTCTGTCTCTCAGTATGTCTCTCAGTCTGTATCCTAGTCTGTCTCTCAGTCTGTCTCTCAGTCTGTCTCTCTGTCTGTCTGTCCAGTCTGTCTCTATGTCTGTCTGTCCAGTCTGTCTCTATGTCTGTCTCTCTGTCTGTCTGTCTCTCAGTCTGTCTGTCTCTCTGTCTGTCTCCCAGTCTGTCTCTCAGTCTGTCTCTCAGTCTGTCTCTCTGTCTGTCTGTCCAGTCTGTCTCTATGTCTGTCTCTCTGTCTGTCTCTCAGTCTGTCTATCAGTCTGTATGTCTCTCAGTCTGTATGTCTGTCTGTATGTCAGTCTGTCTCTCAGTCTGTCTGTCTATCAGTCTGTCTGTCTCTCAGTATGTCTCTCAGTCTGTCTCTCTGTCTGTCTCTCAGTCTGTCTCGCAGTCTGTCCTCTATGTCTGTCTGTCTCTCTGTCTGTCTCTCAGTATGTCTGTCTCTCAGTCTGTCTCTCAGTCTGTCTCCCAGTCTGTATCTCAGTCTGTCTCTCAGTCTGTCTCTCAGTCTGTATGTCTCTCTGTCTGTCTCTCAGTCTGTCTATCAGTCTGTATGTCTCTATGTCTGTCTCTCTGTCTGTCTGTCTCTCAGTCTGTCTGTCTCTCTGTCTGTCTCCCAGTCTGTCTCTCAGTCTGTCTCTCAGTCTGTCTCTCTGTCTGTCTGTCCAGTCTGTCTCTATGTCTGTCTCTCAGTCTGTCTATCAGTCTGTATGTCTCTCAGTCTGTATGTCTGTCTGTCTGTCAGTCTGTCTCTCAGTCTGTCTGTCTATCAGTCTGTCTGTATCTCAGTATGTCTCTCAGTCTGTCTCTCTGTCTGTCTCTCAGTCTGACTCGCAGTCTGTCCTCTATGTCTGTCTGTCTCTCTGTCTGTCTCTCAGTATGTCTGTCTCTCAGTCTGTCTCTCAGTCTGTCTCCCAGTCTGTATCTCAGTCTGTCTCTCAGTCTGTCTCTCAGTCTGTCTCCCAGTCTGTCTCTCAGTCTGTCTCTCAGTCTGTCTCTCTGTCTGTCTGTCCAGTATGTCTCTCTGTCTGTCTCTCTGTCTGTCTCCCAGTCTGTCTCTCAGTATGTCTCTCAGTCTGTCTCTCTGTCTGTCTGTCCAGTCTGTCTCTCTGTCTGTCTCTCTGTCTGTATCTCAGTCTGTCTCTCAGTATGTATGTATCTCTGTCTGTCTCCCAGTCTGTATGTCTCTCAGTCTGTATGTCTGTCTGTCTGTCAGTCTGTCTCTCAGTCTGTCTGTCTATCAGTCTGTCTGTCTCTCAGTATGTCTCTCAGTCTGTCTCTCTGTCTGTCTCTCAGTCTGTCTCGCAGTCTGTCCTCTATGTCTGTCTGTCTCTCTGTCTGTCTCTCAGTCTGTCTCTCAGTCTGTTTCCCAGTCTGTATCTCAGTATGTCTCTCAGTCTGTCTCTCAGTCTGTCTCTCAGTCTCTCTTAGTCTGTCTCTCAGTCTGTCTCTCAGTCTGTCTCTCAGTCTGTCTCTCAGTCTGTCTCTCTGTCTGTCTGTCCAGTCTGTCTCTATGTCTGTCTCTCTGTCTGTCTCCCAGTCTGTCTCTCAGTATGTCTCTCAGTCTGTCTCTCTGTCTGTCTGTCCAGTCTGTCTCTCTGTCTGTCTCTCTGTCTGTCTCTCAGTCTGTCTCTCAGTATGTATGTATCTCTGTCTGTCTCTCAGTCTGTATGTCTCTCAGTCTGTATGTCTGTATGTCTGTCAGTCTGTCTCTCAGTCTGTCTGTCTATCAGTCTGTCTGTCTCTCAGTATGTCTCTCAGTCTGTCTCTCTGTCTGTCTCTCAGTCTGTCTCGCAGTCTGTCCTCTATGTCTGTCTGTCTCTCTGTCTGTCTCTCAGTCTGTCTCTCAGTCTGTCTCCCAGTCTGTATCTCAGTCTGTCTCTCAGTCTGTCTCTCAGTCTGTCTGTCTGTCTGTCTGTCTGTCTGTCTGTCTGTCTGTCTGTCTGTCTGTCTGTCTGTCTGTCTGTCTGTCTGTCTCTCAGTCTGTCTATCAGTCTGTATGTCTCCCTGTCTGTCTCTCAGTCTGTCTGTCTGTCAATCTGTCTCTCAGTCTGTCTGTCTTTCTGTCTGTATCTCAGTTTGTCTGTCTCTTTGTCTGTCTCTCAGTCTGTCTGTCTCTCAGTATGTCTCTCAGTCTGTCTCCTAGTCTGTCTCTCAGTCTGTCTCTCAGTCTGTCTCTCAGTCTGTCTCTCAGTCTGTCTCTCTGTCTGTCTGTCCAGTCTGTCTCTCTGTCTGTCTCTCTGTCTGTCTCCCAGTCTGTCTCTCAGTATGTCTCTCAGTCTGTCTCTCTGTCTGTCTGTCCAGTCTGTCTCTCTGTCTGTCTCTCTGTCTGTCTCTCAGTCTGTCTCTCAGTATGTATGTATCTCTGTCTGTCTCTCAGTCTGTATGTCTCTCAGTCTGTATGTCTGTATGTCTGTCAGTCTGTCTCTCAGTCTGTCTGTCTATCAGTCTGTCTGTCTCTCAGTATGTCTCTCAGTCTGTCTCTCTGTCTGTCTATCAGTCTGTATGTCTCCCTGTCGTGTTTCTCAGTCTGTCTGTCTGTCAATCTGTCTCTCAGTCTGTCTGTCTTTCTGTCTGTATCTCAGTTTGTCTGTCTCTTTGTCTGTCTCTCAGTCTGTCTGTCTCTCAGTATGTCTCTCAGTCTGTCTCCTAGTCTGTCTCTCAGTCTGTCTCTCAGTCTGTCTCTCTGTCTGTCTGTCCAGTCTGTCTATCTGTCTGTCTGTCCAGTCTGTCTCTCTGTCTGTCTCTCTGTCTGTCTGTCTCTCAGTCTGTCTGTATGTCAGTCTGTCTCTCAGTCTGTCTCTCAGTCTGTCTCTCTGTCTGTCTCTCAGTCTGTCTGTCTGTCTGTCAATCTGTCTCTCAGTCTGTCTGTCTTTCTGTCTGTATCTCAGTTTGTCTGTCTCTTTGTCTGTCTCTCAGTCTGTCTGTCTCTCAGTATGTCTCTCAGTCTGTATCCTAGTCTGTCTCTCAGTCTGTCTCTCAGTCTGTCTCTCTGTCTGTCTGTCCAGTCTGTCTCTATGTCTGTCTGTCCAGTCTGTCTCTATGTCTGTCTCTCTGTCTGTCTGTCTCTCAGTCTGTCTGTCTCTCTGTCTGTCTCCCAGTCTGTCTCTCAGTCTGTCTCTCAGTCTGTCTCTCTGTCTGTCTGTCCAGTCTGTCTCTATGTCTGTCTCTCTGTCTGTCTCTCAGTCTGTCTATCAGTCTGTATGTCTCTCAGTCTGTATGTCTGTCTGTATGTCAGTCTGTCTCTCAGTCTGTCTGTCTATCAGTCTGTCTGTCTCTCAGTATGTCTCTCAGTCTGTCTCTCTGTCTGTCTCTCAGTCTGTCTCGCAGTCTGTCCTCTATGTCTGTCTGTCTCTCTGTCTGTCTCTCAGTATGTCTGTCTCTCAGTCTGTCTCTCAGTCTGTCTCCCAGTCTGTATCTCAGTCTGTCTCTCAGTCTGTCTCTCAGTCTGTATGTCTCTCTGTCTGTCTCTCAGTCTGTCTATCAGTCTGTATGTCTCTATGTCTGTCTCTCTGTCTGTCTGTCTCTCAGTCTGTCTGTCTCTCTGTCTGTCTCCCAGTCTGTCTCTCAGTCTGTCTCTCAGTCTGTCTCTCTGTCTGTCTGTCCAGTCTGTCTCTATGTCTGTCTCTCTGTCTGTCTCTCAGTCTGTCTATCAGTCTGTATGTCTCTCAGTCTGTATGTCTGTCTGTCTGTCAGTCTGTCTCTCAGTCTGTCTGTCTATCAGTCTGTCTGTATCTCAGTATGTCTCTCAGTCTGTCTCTCTGTCTGTCTCTCAGTCTGACTCGCAGTCTGTCCTCTATGTCTGTCTGTCTCTCTGTCTGTCTCTCAGTATGTCTGTCTCTCAGTCTGTCTCTCAGTCTGTCTCCCAGTCTGTATCTCAGTCTGTCTCTCAGTCTGTCTCTCAAACTGTCTCCCAGTCTGTCTCTCAGTCTGTCTCTCAGTCTGTCTCTCTGTCTGTCTGTCCAGTATGTCTCTCTGTCTGTCTCTCTGTCTGTCTCCCAGTCTGTCTCTCAGTATGTCTCTCAGTCTGTCTCTCTGTCTGTCTGTCCAGTCTGTCTCTCTGTCTGTCTCTCTGTCTGTATCTCAGTCTGTCTCTCAGTATGTATGTATCTCTGTCTGTCTCCCAGTCTGTATGTCTCTCAGTCTGTATGTCTGTCTGTCTGTCAGTCTGTCTCTCAGTCTGTCTGTCTATCAGTCTGTCTGTCTCTCAGTATGTCTCTCAGTCTGTCTCTCTGTCTGTCTCTCAGTCTGTCTCGCAGTCTGTCCTCTATGTCTGTCTGTCTCTCTGTCTGTCTCTCAGTCTGTCTCTCAGTCTGTTTCCCAGTCTGTATCTCAGTATGTCTCTCAGTCTGTCTCTCAGTCTGTCTCTCAGTCTCTCTTAGTCTGTCTCTCAGTCTGTCTCTCAGTCTGTCTCTCAGTCTGTCTCTCAGTCTGTCTCTCTGTCTGTCTGTCCAGTCTGTCTCTATGTCTGTCTCTCTGTCTGTCTCCCAGTCTGTCTCTCAGTATGTCTCTCAGTCTGTCTCTCTGTCTGTCTGTCCAGTCTGTCTCTCTGTCTGTCTCTCTGTCTGTCTCTCAGTCTGTCTCTCAGTATGTATGTATCTCTGTCTGTCTCTCAGTCTGTATGTCTCTCAGTCTGTATGTCTGTATGTCTGTCAGTCTGTCTCTCAGTCTGTCTGTCTATCAGTCTGTCTGTCTCTCAGTATGTCTCTCAGTCTGTCTCTCTGTCTGTCTATCAGTCTGTATGTCTCCCTGTCGTGTTTCTCAGTCTGTCTGTCTGTCAATCTGTCTCTCAGTCTGTCTGTCTTTCTGTCTGTATCTCAGTTTGTCTGTCTCTTTGTCTGTCTCTCAGTCTGTCTGTCTCTCAGTATGTCTCTCAGTCTGTCTCCTAGTCTGTCTCTCAGTCTGTCTCTCAGTCTGTCTCTCTGTCTGTCTGTCCAGTCTGTCTATCTGTCTGTCTGTCCAGTCTGTCTCTCTGTCTGTCTCTCTGTCTGTCTGTCTCTCAGTCTGTCTGTATGTCAGTCTGTCTCTCAGTCTGTCTCTCAGTCTGTCTCTCTGTCTGTCTCTCAGTCTGTCTGTCTGTCTGTCAATCTGTCTCTCAGTCTGTCTGTCTTTCTGTCTGTATCTCAGTTTGTCTGTCTCTTTGTCTGTCTCTCAGTCTGTCTGTCTCTCAGTATGTCTCTCAGTCTGTATCCTAGTCTGTCTCTCAGTCTGTCTCTCAGTCTGTCTCTCTGTCTGTCTGTCCAGTCTGTCTCTATGTCTGTCTGTCCAGTCTGTCTCTATGTCTGTCTCTCTGTCTGTCTGTCTCTCAGTCTGTCTGTCTCTCTGTCTGTCTCCCAGTCTGTCTCTCAGTCTGTCTCTCAGTCTGTCTCTCTGTCTGTCTGTCCAGTCTGTCTCTATGTCTGTCTCTCTGTCTGTCTCTCAGTCTGTCTATCAGTCTGTATGTCTCTCAGTCTGTATGTCTGTCTGTATGTCAGTCTGTCTCTCAGTCTGTCTGTCTATCAGTCTGTCTGTCTCTCAGTATGTCTCTCAGTCTGTCTCTCTGTCTGTCTCTCAGTCTGTCTCGCAGTCTGTCCTCTATGTCTGTCTGTCTCTCTGTCTGTCTCTCAGTATGTCTGTCTCTCAGTCTGTCTCTCAGTCTGTCTCCCAGTCTGTATCTCAGTCTGTCTCTCAGTCTGTCTCTCAGTCTGTATGTCTCTCTGTCTGTCTCTCAGTCTGTCTATCAGTCTGTATGTCTCTATGTCTGTCTCTCTGTCTGTCTGTCTCTCAGTCTGTCTGTCTCTCTGTCTGTCTCCCAGTCTGTCTCTCAGTCTGTCTCTCAGTCTGTCTCTCTGTCTGTCTGTCCAGTCTGTCTCTATGTCTGTCTCTCTGTCTGTCTCTCAGTCTGTCTATCAGTCTGTATGTCTCTCAGTCTGTATGTCTGTCTGTCTGTCAGTCTGTCTCTCAGTCTGTCTGTCTATCAGTCTGTCTGTATCTCAGTATGTCTCTCAGTCTGTCTCTCTGTCTGTCTCTCAGTCTGACTCGCAGTCTGTCCTCTATGTCTGTCTGTCTCTCTGTCTGTCTCTCAGTATGTCTGTCTCTCAGTCTGTCTCTCAGTCTGTCTCCCAGTCTGTATCTCAGTCTGTCTCTCAGTCTGTCTCTCAGTCTGTCTCCCAGTCTGTCTCTCAGTCTGTCTCTCAGTCTGTCTCTCTGTCTGTCTGTCCAGTATGTCTCTCTGTCTGTCTCTCTGTCTGTCTCCCAGTCTGTCTCTCAGTATGTCTCTCAGTCTGTCTCTCTGTCTGTCTGTCCAGTCTGTCTCTCTGTCTGTCTCTCTGTCTGTATCTCAGTCTGTCTCTCAGTATGTATGTATCTCTGTCTGTCTCCCAGTCTGTATGTCTCTCAGTCTGTATGTCTGTCTGTCTGTCAGTCTGTCTCTCAGTCTGTCTGTCTATCAGTCTGTCTGTCTCTCAGTATGTCTCTCAGTCTGTCTCTCTGTCTGTCTCTCAGTCTGTCTCGCAGTCTGTCCTCTATGTCTGTCTGTCTCTCTGTCTGTCTCTCAGTCTGTCTCTCAGTCTGTTTCCCAGTCTGTATCTCAGTATGTCTCTCAGTCTGTCTCTCAGTCTGTCTCTCAGTCTCTCTTAGTCTGTCTCTCAGTCTGTCTCTCAGTCTGTCTCTCAGTCTGTCTCTCAGTCTGTCTCTCTGTCTGTCTGTCCAGTCTGTCTCTATGTCTGTCTCTCTGTCTGTCTCCCAGTCTGTCTCTCAGTATGTCTCTCAGTCTGTCTCTCTGTCTGTCTGTCCAGTCTGTCTCTCTGTCTGTCTCTCTGTCTGTCTCTCAGTCTGTCTCTCAGTATGTATGTATCTCTGTCTGTCTCTCAGTCTGTATGTCTCTCAGTCTGTATGTCTGTATGTCTGTCAGTCTGTCTCTCAGTCTGTCTGTCTATCAGTCTGTCTGTCTCTCAGTATGTCTCTCAGTCTGTCTCTCTGTCTGTCTCTCAGTCTGTCTCGCAGTCTGTCCTCTATGTCTGTCTGTCTCTCTGTCTGTCTCTCAGTCTGTCTCTCAGTCTGTCTCCCAGTCTGTCTCTCAGTCTGTCTCTCAGTCTGTCTCTCAGTCTGTCTGTCTGTCTGTCTGTCTGTCTGTCTGTCTGTCTGTCTGTCTGTCTGTCTGTCTGTCTGTCTGTCTGTCTGTCTGTCTGTCTGTCTCTCAGTCTGTCTATCAGTCTGTATGTCTCCCTGTCTGTCTCTCAGTCTGTCTGTCTGTCAATCTGTCTCTCAGTCTGTCTGTCTTTCTGTCTGTATCTCAGTTTGTCTGTCTCTTTGTCTGTCTCTCAGTCTGTCTGTCTCTCAGTATGTCTCTCAGTCTGTCTCCTAGTCTGTCTCTCAGTCTGTCTCTCAGTCTGTCTCTCTGTCTGTCTGTCCAGTCTGTCTATCTGTCTGTCTGTCCAGTCTGTCTCTCTGTCTGTCTCTCTGTCTGTCTGTCTCTCAGTCTGTCTGTATGTCAGTCTGTCTCTCAGTCTGTCTCTCAGTCTGTCTCTCTGTCTGTCTCTCAGTCTGTCTGTCTGTCAATCTGTCTCTCAGTCTGTCTGTCTTTCTGTCTGTATCTCAGTTTGTCTGTCTCTTTGTCTGTCTCTCAGTCTGTCTGTCTCTCAGTATGTCTCTCAGTCTGTATCCTAGTCTGTCTCTCAGTCTGTCTCTCAGTCTGTCTCTCTGTCTGTCTGTCCAGTCTGTCTCTCTGTCTGTCTGTCCAGTCTGTCTCTCTGTCTGTCTCTCTGTCTGTCTGTCTCTCAGTCTGTCTGTCTCTCTGTCTGTCTCCCAGTCTGTCTCTCAGTCTGTCTCTCAGTCTGCCTCTCTGTCTGTCTGTCCAGTCTGTCTCTCTGTCTGTCTCTCTGTCTGACTCGCAGTCTGTCCTCTATGTCTGTCTGTCTCTCTGTCTGTCTATCAGTCTGTCTGTCTCTCAGTATGTCTCTCAGTCTGTCTCTCTGTCTGTCTCTCAGTCTGACTCGCAGTCTGTCCTCTATGTCTGTCTGTCTCTCTGTCTGTCTCTCAGTATGTCTGTCTCTCAGTCTGTCTCTCAGTCTGTCTCCCAGTCTGTATCTCAGTCTGTCTCTCAGTCTGTCTCTCAGTCTGTCTCCCAGTCTGTCTCTCAGTCTGTCTCTCAGTCTGTCTCTCTGTCTGTCTGTCCAGTCTGTCTCTCTGTCTGTCTCTCTGTCTGTCTCCCAGTCTGTCTCTCAGTATGTCTCTCAGTCTGTCTCTCTGTCTGTCTGTCCAGTCTGTCTCTCTGTCTGTCTCTCTGTCTGTCTCTCAGTCTGTCTCTCAGTATGTATGTATCTCTGTCTGTCTCTCAGTCTGTATGTCTCTCAGTCTGTATGTCTGTCTGTCTGTCAGTCTGTCTCTCAGTCTGTCTGTCTATCAGTCTGTCTGTCTCTCAGTATGTCTCTCAGTCTGTCTCTCTGTCTGTCTCTCAGTCTGTCTCGCAGTCTGTCCTCTATGTCTGTCTGTCTCTCTGTCTGTCTCTCAGTCTGTCTCTCAGTCTGTTTCCCAGTCTGTATCTCAGTCTGTCTCTCAGTCTGTCTCTCAGTCTGTCTGTCTGTCTGTCTGTCTGTCTGTCTGTCTGTCTGTCTGTCTCTCAGTCTGTATGTCTCTCAGTCTGTCTCTCAGTCTGTCTCTCAGTCTCTCTTAGTCTGTCTCTCAGTCTGTCTCTCAGTCTGTCTCTCAGTCTGTCTCTCAGTCTGTCTCTCTGTCTGTCTGTCCAGTCTGTCTCTCTGTCTGTCTCTCTGTCTGTCTCCCAGTCTGTCTCTCAGTATGTCTCTCAGTCTGTCTCTCTGTCTGTCTGTCCAGTCTGTCTCTCTGTCTGTCTCTCTGTCTGTCTCTCAGTCTGTCTCTCAGTATGTATGTATCTCTGTCTGTCTCTCAGTCTGTATGTCTCTCAGTCTGTATGTCTGTATGTCTGTCAGTCTGTCTCTCAGTCTGTCTGTCTATCAGTCTGTCTGTCTCTCAGTATGTCTCTCAGTCTGTCTCTCTGTCTGTCTATCAGTCTGTATGTCTCCCTGTCGTGTTTCTCAGTCTGTCTGTCTGTCAATCTGTCTCTCAGTCTGTCTGTATTTCTGTCTGTATCTCAGTTTGTCTGTCTCTTTGTCTGTCTCTCAGTCTGTCTGTCTCTCAGTATGTCTCTCAGTCTGTCTCCTAGTCTGTCTCTCAGTCTGTCTCTCAGTCTGTCTCTCTGTCTGTCTGTCCAGTCTGTCTATCTGTCTGTCTGTCCAGTCTGTCTCTCTGTCTGTCTCTCTGTCTGTCTGTCTCTCAGTCTGTCTGTATGTCAGTCTGTCTCTCAGTCTGTCTCTCAGTCTGTCTCTCTGTCTGTCTCTCAGTCTGTCTGTCTGTCTGTCAATCTGTCTCTCAGTCTGTCTGTCTTTCTGTCTGTATCTCAGTTTGTCTGTCTCTTTGTCTGTCTCTCAGTCTGTCTGTCTCTCAGTATGTCTCTCAGTCTGTATCCTAGTCTGTCTCTCAGTCTGTCTCTCAGTCTGTCTCTCTGTCTGTCTGTCCAGTCTGTCTCTATGTCTGTCTGTCCAGTCTGTCTCTATGTCTGTCTCTCTGTCTGTCTGTCTCTCAGTCTGTCTGTCTCTCTGTCTGTCTCCCAGTCTGTCTCTCAGTCTGTCTCTCAGTCTGTCTCTCTGTCTGTCTGTCCAGTCTGTCTCTATGTCTGTCTCTCTGTCTGTCTCTCAGTCTGTCTATCAGTCTGTATGTCTCTCAGTCTGTATGTCTGTCTGTCTGTCAGTCTGTCTCTCAGTCTGTCTGTCTATCAGTCTGTCTGTCTCTCAGTATGTCTCTCAGTCTGTCTCTCTGTCTGTCTCTCAGTCTGTCTCGCAGTCTGTCCTCTATGTCTGTCTGTCTCTCTGTCTGTCTCTCAGTATGTCTGTCTCTCAGTCTGTCTCTCAGTCTGTCTCCCAGTCTGTATCTCAGTCTGTCTCT
>NW_028170754.1:195000-210000 GCF_963971535.1 Notolepis coatsorum | reverse complement strand
TCTGTCCAGTCTGTCTATCTGTCTGTCTGTCCAGTCTGTCTCTCTGTCTGTCTCTCTGTCTGTCTGTCTCTCAGTCTGTCTGTATGTCAGTCTGTCTCTCAGTCTGTCTCTCAGTCTGTCTCTCTGTCTGTCTCTCAGTCTGTCTGTCTGTCAATCTGTCTCTCAGTCTGTCTGTCTTTCTGTCTGTATCTCAGTTTGTCTGTCTCTTTGTCTGTCTCTCAGTCTGTCTGTCTCTCAGTATGTCTCTCAGTCTGTATCCTAGTCTGTCTCTCAGTCTGTCTCTCAGCCTGTCTCTCTGTCTGTCTGTCCAGTCTGTCTCTATGTCTGTCTGTCCAGTCTGTCTCTATGTCTGTCTCTCTGTCTGTCTGTCTCTCAGTCTGTCTGTCTCTCTGTCTGTCTCCCAGTCTGTCTCTCAGTCTGTCTCTCAGTCTGTCTCTCTGTCTGTCTGTCCAGTCTGTCTCTATGTCTGTCTCTCTGTCTGTCTCTCAGTCTGTATGTCTGTCTGTCTGTCAGTCTGTCTCTCAGTCTGTCTGTCTATCAGTCTGTCTGTCTCTCAGTATGTCTCTCAGTCTGTCTCTCTGTCTGTCTCTCAGTCTGTCTCGCAGTCTGTCCTCTATGTCTGTCTGTCTCTCTGTCTGTCTCTCAGTATGTCTGTCTCTCAGTCTGTCTCTCAGTCTGTCTCCCAGTCTGTATCTCAGTCTGTCTCTCAGTCTGTCTCTCAGTCTGTATGTCTCTATGTCTGTCTCTCAGTCTGTCTATCAGTCTGTATGTCTCTCTGTCTGTCTCTCAGTCTGTCTGTCTGTCAATCTGTCTCTCAGTCTGTCTGTCTTTCTGTCTGTATCTCAGTTTGTCTGTCTCTTTGTCTGTCTCTCAGTCTGTCTGTCTCTCAGTATGTCTCTCAGTCTGTCTCCTAGTCTGTCTCTCAGTCTGTCTCTCAGTCTGTCTCTCTGTCTCTCAGTATGTCTGTCTGTCTGTCAGTCTGTCTCTCAGTCTGTCTCTCAGTCTGCCCTCTCTGTCTGTCCCTTTGTCTGTCTCTCAGTATGTCTGTCTCTCAGTCTGTCTCTCAGTATGTCTCTCAGTCTGTCTCTCAGTCTGTCTGTCAGTCTGTCTCTCAGTCTGTCTCTCAGTCTGCCCTATCTGTCTGTCTGTCCCTCTGTCTGTCTCTCAGTATGTCTGTCTCTCAGTCTGTCTCTCAGTATGTCTCTCAATCTGTCTCTCAGTCTGTCTCTCAGTCTGTCTCTCAGTCTGTCTCTCAGGCTGTCTCTCAGTCTCTCTCAGTTGGTCTCTCAGTCTGTCTGTCTCTCAGTCTGTCTGTCTGTCTGTCTGTCAGTCTGTCTCTCAGTCTGTCTGTCTCTCTGTCTGTCTCTCAGTCTGTCTGTCTATCTGTCTGTCTCTCAGTCTGTCTCTCAGTATGTCTCTCAGTCTGTCTCTCAGTCTGTCTCTCAGTCTGTCTCTCAGTCTGTCTCTCAGGCTGTCTCTCAGTCTCTCTCAGTATGTCTCTCAGTCTGTCTGTCTCTCAGTCTGTCTGTCTGTCTGTCAGTCTGTCTCTCAGTCTGTCTGTCTCTCTGTCTGTCTCTCAGTCTGTCTGTCTGTCTATCTGTCTGTCTCTCAGTCTGCCTGTCTCTCTGTCCTTCTCTCAGTCTGTATCTCTGTCTGTCTGTCTCTCAGTCTGTCTGTATCTCAGTCTGTCTGTCAGTCTGTCTCTCTGTCTGTCTCTCATTCTGTCAGTCTGTCTCTCTGTCTGTCTCTCAGTCTGCCTGTCTCTCAGTCTGCCTGTCTCTCAGTCTGTCTGTCTCTCAGTCTGTCTCTCAGTCTGTATATCTGTCTGTCTCTCAGTCTGTCCTCTCTGTCTGTCTGTCTATCTGTCTGTCTCTCAGTATGTCTGTATCTCAGTCTGTCTTTCAGTCTGTCTCTCAGTCTGTCTCCCAGTCTGTCTCTCAGTCTGTCTCTCAGTCTGTCTCTCTGTCTGTCTGTCCAGTCTGTCTCTCTGTCTGTCTCTCTGTCTGTCTCTCAGTCTGTCTCTCAGTATGTCTCTCAGTCTGTCTCTCAGTCTGTCTCTCAGGCTGTCTCTCAGTCTCTCTCAGTCTGTCTCTCAGTCTGTCTGTCTCTCAGTCTGTCTGTCTGTCAATCTGTCTCTCAGTCTGTCTGTCTTTCTGTCTGTATCTCAGTTTGTCTGTCTCTTTGTCTGTCTCTCAGTCTGTCTGTCTCTCAGTATGTCTCTCAGTCTGTCTCCTAGTCTGTCTCTCAGTCTGTCTCTCAGTCTGTCTCTCAGTCTGTCTGTCTATCAGTCTGTCTGTCTCTCAGTATGTCTCTCAGTCTGTCTCTCTGCCTGTCTCTCAGTCTGACTCGCAGTCTGTCCTCTATGTCTGTCTGTCTCTCTGTCTGTCTCTCAGTATGTCTGTCTCTCAGTCTGTCTCTCAGTCTGTCTCCCAGTCTGTATCTCAGTCTGTCTCTCAGTCTGTCTCTCAGTCTGTCTCCCAGTCTGTCTCTCAGTCTGTCTCTCAGTCTGTCTCTCTGTCTGTCTGTCCAGTCTGTCTCTCTGTCTGTCTCTCTGTCTGTCTCCCAGTCTGTCTCTCAGTATGTCTCTCAGTCTGTCTCTCTGTCTGTCTGTCCAGTCTGTCTCTCTGTCTGTCTCTCTGTCTGTCTCTCAGTCTGTCTCTCAGTATGTATGTATCTCTGTCTGTCTCTCAGTCTGTATGTCTCTCAGTCTGTATGTCTGTCTGTCTGTCAGTCTGTCTCTCAGTCTGTCTGTCTATCAGTCTGTCTGTCTCTCAGTATGTCTCTCAGTCTGTCTCTCTGTCTGTCTCTCAGTCTGTCTCGCAGTCTGTCCTCTATGTCTGTCTGTCTCTCTGTCTGTCTCTCAGTCTGTCTCTCAGTCTGTCTCCCAGTCTGTATCTCAGTCTGTCTCTCAGTCTGTCTCTCAGACTGTCTGTCTGTCTGTCTGTCTGTCTGTCTGTCTGTCTCTCAGTCTGTATGTCTCTCAGTCTGTCTCTCAGTCTGTCTCTCAGTCTCTCTTAGTCTGTCTCTCAGTCTGTCTCTCAGTCTGTCTCTCAGTCTGTCTCTCAGTCTGTCTCTCTGTCTGTCTGTCCAGTCTGTCTCTCTGTCTGTCTCTCTGTCTGTCTCCCAGTCTGTCTCTCAGTATGTCTCTCAGTCTGTCTCTCTGTCTGTCTGTCCAGTCTGTCTCTCTGTCTGTCTCTCTGTCTGTCTCTCAGTCTGTCTCTCAGTATGTATGTATCTCTGTCTGTCTCTCAGTCTGTATGTCTCTCAGTCTGTATGTCTGTATGTCTGTCAGTCTGTCTCTCAGTCTGTCTGTCTATCAGTCTGTCTGTCTCTCAGTATGTCTCTCAGTCTGTCTCTCTGTCTGTCTCTCAGTCTGTCTCGCAGTCTGTCCTCTATGTCTGTCTGTCTCTCTGTCTGTCTCTCAGTCTGTCTCCCAGTCTGTATCTCAGTCTGTCTCTCAGTCTGTCTCTCAGTCTGTCTGTCTGTCTGTCGGTCTGTCTGTCTGTCTGTCTGTCTGTCTGTCTGTCTGTCTGTCTGTCTCTCAGTCTGTCTATCAGTCTGTATGTCTCCCTGTCTGTCTCTCAGTCTGTCTGTCTGTCAATCTGTCTCTCAGTCTGTCTGTCTTTCTGTCTGTATCTCAGTTTGTCTGTCTCTTTGTCTGTCTCTCAGTCTGTCTGTCTCTCTGTCTGTCTCCCAGTCTGTCTCTCAGTCTGTCTCTCAGTCTGCCTCTCTGTCTGTCTGTCCAGTCTGTCTCTCTGTCTGTCTCTCTGTCTGTCTCTCAGTCTGTCTCTCAGTATGTATGTCTCTCTGTCTGTCTATCAGTCTGTCTGTCTCTCAGTATGTCTCTCAGTCTGTCTCTCTGTCTGTCTCTCAGTCTGTCTCGCAGTCTGTCCTCTATGTCTGTCTGTCTCTCTGTCTGTCTCTCAGTCTGTCTCTCAGTCTGTTTCCCAGTCTGTATCTCAGTATGTCTCTCAGTCTGTCTCTCAGTCTGTCTCTCAGTCTCTCTTAGTCTGTCTCTCAGTCTGTCTCTCAGTCTGTCTCTCAGTCTGTCTCTCAGTCTGTCTCTCTGTCTGTCTGTCCAGTCTGTCTCTCTGTCTGTCTCTCTGTCTGTCTCCCAGTCTGTCTCTCAGTATGTCTCTCAGTCTGTCTCTCTGTCTGTCTGTCCAGTCTGTCTCTCTGTCTGTCTCTCTGTCTGTCTCTCAGTCTGTCTCTCAGTATGTATGTATCTCTGTCTGTCTCTCAGTCTGTATGTCTCTCAGTCTGTATGTCTGTATGTCTGTCAGTCTGTCTCTCAGTCTGTCTGTCTATCAGTCTGTCTGTCTCTCAGTATGTCTCTCAGTCTGTCTCTCTGTCTGTCTATCAGTCTGTATGTCTCCCTGTCGTGTTTCTCAGTCTGTCTGTCTGTCAATCTGTCTCTCAGTCTGTCTGTCTTTCTGTCTGTATCTCAGTTTGTCTGTCTCTTTGTCTGTCTCTCAGTCTGTCTGTCTCTCAGTATGTCTCTCAGTCTGTCTCCTAGTCTGTCTCTCAGTCTGTCTCTCAGTCTGTCTCTCTGTCTGTCTGTCCAGTCTGTCTATCTGTCTGTCTGTCCAGTCTGTCTCTCTGTCTGTCTCTCTGTCTGTCTGTCTCTCAGTCTGTCTGTATGTCAGTCTGTCTCTCAGTCTGTCTCTCAGTCTGTCTCTCTGTCTGTCTCTCAGTCTGTCTGTCTGTCTGTCAATCTGTCTCTCAGTCTGTCTGTCTTTCTGTCTGTATCTCAGTTTGTCTGTCTCTTTGTCTGTCTCTCAGTCTGTCTGTCTCTCAGTATGTCTCTCAGTCTGTATCCTAGTCTGTCTCTCAGTCTGTCTCTCAGTCTGTCTCTCTGTCTGTCTGTCCAGTCTGTCTCTATGTCTGTCTGTCCAGTCTGTCTCTATGTCTGTCTCTCTGTCTGTCTGTCTCTCAGTCTGTCTGTCTCTCTGTCTGTCTCCCAGTCTGTCTCTCAGTCTGTCTCTCAGTCTGTCTCTCTGTCTGTCTGTCCAGTCTGTCTCTATGTCTGTCTCTCTGTCTGTCTCTCAGTCTGTCTATCAGTCTGTATGTCTCTCAGTCTGTATGTCTGTCTGTATGTCAGTCTGTCTCTCAGTCTGTCTGTCTATCAGTCTGTCTGTCTCTCAGTATGTCTCTCAGTCTGTCTCTCTGTCTGTCTCTCAGTCTGTCTCGCAGTCTGTCCTCTATGTCTGTCTGTCTCTCTGTCTGTCTCTCAGTATGTCTGTCTCTCAGTCTGTCTCTCAGTCTGTCTCCCAGTCTGTATCTCAGTCTGTCTCTCAGTCTGTCTCTCAGTCTGTATGTCTCTCTGTCTGTCTCTCAGTCTGTCTATCAGTCTGTATGTCTCTATGTCTGTCTCTCTGTCTGTCTGTCTCTCAGTCTGTCTGTCTCTCTGTCTGTCTCCCAGTCTGTCTCTCAGTCTGTCTCTCAGTCTGTCTCTCTGTCTGTCTGTCCAGTCTGTCTCTATGTCTGTCTCTCAGTCTGTCTATCAGTCTGTATGTCTCTCAGTCTGTATGTCTGTCTGTCTGTCAGTCTGTCTCTCAGTCTGTCTGTCTATCAGTCTGTCTGTATCTCAGTATGTCTCTCAGTCTGTCTCTCTGTCTGTCTCTCAGTCTGACTCGCAGTCTGTCCTCTATGTCTGTCTGTCTCTCTGTCTGTCTCTCAGTATGTCTGTCTCTCAGTCTGTCTCTCAGTCTGTCTCCCAGTCTGTATCTCAGTCTGTCTCTCAGTCTGTCTCTCAGTCTGTCTCCCAGTCTGTCTCTCAGTCTGTCTCTCAGTCTGTCTCTCTGTCTGTCTGTCCAGTATGTCTCTCTGTCTGTCTCTCTGTCTGTCTCCCAGTCTGTCTCTCAGTATGTCTCTCAGTCTGTCTCTCTGTCTGTCTGTCCAGTCTGTCTCTCTGTCTGTCTCTCTGTCTGTATCTCAGTCTGTCTCTCAGTATGTATGTATCTCTGTCTGTCTCCCAGTCTGTATGTCTCTCAGTCTGTATGTCTGTCTGTCTGTCAGTCTGTCTCTCAGTCTGTCTGTCTATCAGTCTGTCTGTCTCTCAGTATGTCTCTCAGTCTGTCTCTCTGTCTGTCTCTCAGTCTGTCTCGCAGTCTGTCCTCTATGTCTGTCTGTCTCTCTGTCTGTCTCTCAGTCTGTCTCTCAGTCTGTTTCCCAGTCTGTATCTCAGTATGTCTCTCAGTCTGTCTCTCAGTCTGTCTCTCAGTCTCTCTTAGTCTGTCTCTCAGTCTGTCTCTCAGTCTGTCTCTCAGTCTGTCTCTCAGTCTGTCTCTCTGTCTGTCTGTCCAGTCTGTCTCTATGTCTGTCTCTCTGTCTGTCTCCCAGTCTGTCTCTCAGTATGTCTCTCAGTCTGTCTCTCTGTCTGTCTGTCCAGTATGTCTCTCTGTCTGTCTCTCTGTCTGTCTCTCAGTCTGTCTCTCAGTATGTATGTATCTCTGTCTGTCTCTCAGTCTGTATGTCTCTCAGTCTGTATGTCTGTATGTCTGTCAGTCTGTCTCTCAGTCTGTCTGTCTATCAGTCTGTCTGTCTCTCAGTATGTCTCTCAGTCTGTCTCTCTGTCTGTCTCTCAGTCTGTCTCGCAGTCTGTCCTCTATGTCTGTCTGTCTCTCTGTCTGTCTCTCAGTCTGTCTCTCAGTCTGTCTCCCAGTCTGTATCTCAGTCTGTCTCTCAGTCTGTCTCTCAGTCTGTCTGTCTGTCTGTCTGTCTGTCTGTCTGTCTGTCTGTCTGTCTGTCTGTCTGTCTGTCTGTCTGTCTGTCTGTCTCTCAGTCTGTCTATCAGTCTGTATGTCTCCCTGTCTGTCTCTCAGTCTGTCTGTCTGTCAATCTGTCTCTCAGTCTGTCTGTCTTTCTGTCTGTATCTCAGTTTGTCTGTCTCTTTGTCTGTCTCTCAGTCTGTCTGTCTCTCAGTATGTCTCTCAGTCTGTCTCCTAGTCTGTCTCTCAGTCTGTCTCTCAGTCTGTCTCTCAGTCTGTCTCTCAGTCTGTCTCTCTGTCTGTCTGTCCAGTCTGTCTCTCTGTCTGTCTCTCTGTCTGTCTCCCAGTCTGTCTCTCAGTATGTCTCTCAGTCTGTCTCTCTGTCTGTCTGTCCAGTCTGTCTCTCTGTCTGTCTCTCTGTCTGTCTCTCAGTCTGTCTCTCAGTATGTATGTATCTCTGTCTGTCTCTCAGTCTGTATGTCTCTCAGTCTGTATGTCTGTATGTCTGTCAGTCTGTCTCTCAGTCTGTCTGTCTATCAGTCTGTCTGTCTCTCAGTATGTCTCTCAGTCTGTCTCTCTGTCTGTCTATCAGTCTGTATGTCTCCCTGTCGTGTTTCTCAGTCTGTCTGTCTGTCAATCTGTCTCTCAGTCTGTCTGTCTTTCTGTCTGTATCTCAGTTTGTCTGTCTCTTTGTCTGTCTCTCAGTCTGTCTGTCTCTCAGTATGTCTCTCAGTCTGTCTCCTAGTCTGTCTCTCAGTCTGTCTCTCAGTCTGTCTCTCTGTCTGTCTGTCCAGTCTGTCTATCTGTCTGTCTGTCCAGTCTGTCTCTCTGTCTGTCTCTCTGTCTGTCTGTCTCTCAGTCTGTCTGTATGTCAGTCTGTCTCTCAGTCTGTCTCTCAGTCTGTCTCTCTGTCTGTCTCTCAGTCTGTCTGTCTGTCTGTCAATCTGTCTCTCAGTCTGTCTGTCTTTCTGTCTGTATCTCAGTTTGTCTGTCTCTTTGTCTGTCTCTCAGTCTGTCTGTCTCTCAGTATGTCTCTCAGTCTGTATCCTAGTCTGTCTCTCAGTCTGTCTCTCAGTCTGTCTCTCTGTCTGTCTGTCCAGTCTGTCTCTATGTCTGTCTGTCCAGTCTGTCTCTATGTCTGTCTCTCTGTCTGTCTGTCTCTCAGTCTGTCTGTCTCTCTGTCTGTCTCCCAGTCTGTCTCTCAGTCTGTCTCTCAGTCTGTCTCTCTGTCTGTCTGTCCAGTCTGTCTCTATGTCTGTCTCTCTGTCTGTCTCTCAGTCTGTCTATCAGTCTGTATGTCTCTCAGTCTGTATGTCTGTCTGTATGTCAGTCTGTCTCTCAGTCTGTCTGTCTATCAGTCTGTCTGTCTCTCAGTATGTCTCTCAGTCTGTCTCTCTGTCTGTCTCTCAGTCTGTCTCGCAGTCTGTCCTCTATGTCTGTCTGTCTCTCTGTCTGTCTCTCAGTATGTCTGTCTCTCAGTCTGTCTCTCAGTCTGTCTCCCAGTCTGTATCTCAGTCTGTCTCTCAGTCTGTCTCTCAGTCTGTATGTCTCTCTGTCTGTCTCTCAGTCTGTCTATCAGTCTGTATGTCTCTATGTCTGTCTCTCTGTCTGTCTGTCTCTCAGTCTGTCTGTCTCTCTGTCTGTCTCCCAGTCTGTCTCTCAGTCTGTCTCTCAGTCTGTCTCTCTGTCTGTCTGTCCAGTCTGTCTCTATGTCTGTCTCTCTGTCTGTCTCTCAGTCTGTCTATCAGTCTGTATGTCTCTCAGTCTGTATGTCTGTCTGTCTGTCAGTCTGTCTCTCAGTCTGTCTGTCTATCAGTCTGTCTGTATCTCAGTATGTCTCTCAGTCTGTCTCTCTGTCTGTCTCTCAGTCTGACTCGCAGTCTGTCCTCTATGTCTGTCTGTCTCTCTGTCTGTCTCTCAGTATGTCTGTCTCTCAGTCTGTCTCTCAGTCTGTCTCCCAGTCTGTATCTCAGTCTGTCTCTCAGTCTGTCTCTCAAACTGTCTCCCAGTCTGTCTCTCAGTCTGTCTCTCAGTCTGTCTCTCTGTCTGTCTGTCCAGTATGTCTCTCTGTCTGTCTCTCTGTCTGTCTCCCAGTCTGTCTCTCAGTATGTCTCTCAGTCTGTCTCTCTGTCTGTCTGTCCAGTCTGTCTCTCTGTCTGTCTCTCTGTCTGTATCTCAGTCTGTCTCTCAGTATGTATGTATCTCTGTCTGTCTCCCAGTCTGTATGTCTCTCAGTCTGTATGTCTGTCTGTCTGTCAGTCTGTCTCTCAGTCTGTCTGTCTATCAGTCTGTCTGTCTCTCAGTATGTCTCTCAGTCTGTCTCTCTGTCTGTCTCTCAGTCTGTCTCGCAGTCTGTCCTCTATGTCTGTCTGTCTCTCTGTCTGTCTCTCAGTCTGTCTCTCAGTCTGTTTCCCAGTCTGTATCTCAGTATGTCTCTCAGTCTGTCTCTCAGTCTGTCTCTCAGTCTCTCTTAGTCTGTCTCTCAGTCTGTCTCTCAGTCTGTCTCTCAGTCTGTCTCTCAGTCTGTCTCTCTGTCTGTCTGTCCAGTCTGTCTCTATGTCTGTCTCTCTGTCTGTCTCCCAGTCTGTCTCTCAGTATGTCTCTCAGTCTGTCTCTCTGTCTGTCTGTCCAGTCTGTCTCTCTGTCTGTCTCTCTGTCTGTCTCTCAGTCTGTCTCTCAGTATGTATGTATCTCTGTCTGTCTCTCAGTCTGTATGTCTCTCAGTCTGTATGTCTGTATGTCTGTCAGTCTGTCTCTCAGTCTGTCTGTCTATCAGTCTGTCTGTCTCTCAGTATGTCTCTCAGTCTGTCTCTCTGTCTGTCTATCAGTCTGTATGTCTCCCTGTCGTGTTTCTCAGTCTGTCTGTCTGTCAATCTGTCTCTCAGTCTGTCTGTCTTTCTGTCTGTATCTCAGTTTGTCTGTCTCTTTGTCTGTCTCTCAGTCTGTCTGTCTCTCAGTATGTCTCTCAGTCTGTCTCCTAGTCTGTCTCTCAGTCTGTCTCTCAGTCTGTCTCTCTGTCTGTCTGTCCAGTCTGTCTATCTGTCTGTCTGTCCAGTCTGTCTCTCTGTCTGTCTCTCTGTCTGTCTGTCTCTCAGTCTGTCTGTATGTCAGTCTGTCTCTCAGTCTGTCTCTCAGTCTGTCTCTCTGTCTGTCTCTCAGTCTGTCTGTCTGTCTGTCAATCTGTCTCTCAGTCTGTCTGTCTTTCTGTCTGTATCTCAGTTTGTCTGTCTCTTTGTCTGTCTCTCAGTCTGTCTGTCTCTCAGTATGTCTCTCAGTCTGTATCCTAGTCTGTCTCTCAGTCTGTCTCTCAGTCTGTCTCTCTGTCTGTCTGTCCAGTCTGTCTCTATGTCTGTCTGTCCAGTCTGTCTCTATGTCTGTCTCTCTGTCTGTCTGTCTCTCAGTCTGTCTGTCTCTCTGTCTGTCTCCCAGTCTGTCTCTCAGTCTGTCTCTCAGTCTGTCTCTCTGTCTGTCTGTCCAGTCTGTCTCTATGTCTGTCTCTCTGTCTGTCTCTCAGTCTGTCTATCAGTCTGTATGTCTCTCAGTCTGTATGTCTGTCTGTATGTCAGTCTGTCTCTCAGTCTGTCTGTCTATCAGTCTGTCTGTCTCTCAGTATGTCTCTCAGTCTGTCTCTCTGTCTGTCTCTCAGTCTGTCTCGCAGTCTGTCCTCTATGTCTGTCTGTCTCTCTGTCTGTCTCTCAGTATGTCTGTCTCTCAGTCTGTCTCTCAGTCTGTCTCCCAGTCTGTATCTCAGTCTGTCTCTCAGTCTGTCTCTCAGTCTGTATGTCTCTCTGTCTGTCTCTCAGTCTGTCTATCAGTCTGTATGTCTCTATGTCTGTCTCTCTGTCTGTCTGTCTCTCAGTCTGTCTGTCTCTCTGTCTGTCTCCCAGTCTGTCTCTCAGTCTGTCTCTCAGTCTGTCTCTCTGTCTGTCTGTCCAGTCTGTCTCTATGTCTGTCTCTCTGTCTGTCTCTCAGTCTGTCTATCAGTCTGTATGTCTCTCAGTCTGTATGTCTGTCTGTCTGTCAGTCTGTCTCTCAGTCTGTCTGTCTATCAGTCTGTCTGTATCTCAGTATGTCTCTCAGTCTGTCTCTCTGTCTGTCTCTCAGTCTGACTCGCAGTCTGTCCTCTATGTCTGTCTGTCTCTCTGTCTGTCTCTCAGTATGTCTGTCTCTCAGTCTGTCTCTCAGTCTGTCTCCCAGTCTGTATCTCAGTCTGTCTCTCAGTCTGTCTCTCAGTCTGTCTCCCAGTCTGTCTCTCAGTCTGTCTCTCAGTCTGTCTCTCTGTCTGTCTGTCCAGTATGTCTCTCTGTCTGTCTCTCTGTCTGTCTCCCAGTCTGTCTCTCAGTATGTCTCTCAGTCTGTCTCTCTGTCTGTCTGTCCAGTCTGTCTCTCTGTCTGTCTCTCTGTCTGTATCTCAGTCTGTCTCTCAGTATGTATGTATCTCTGTCTGTCTCCCAGTCTGTATGTCTCTCAGTCTGTATGTCTGTCTGTCTGTCAGTCTGTCTCTCAGTCTGTCTGTCTATCAGTCTGTCTGTCTCTCAGTATGTCTCTCAGTCTGTCTCTCTGTCTGTCTCTCAGTCTGTCTCGCAGTCTGTCCTCTATGTCTGTCTGTCTCTCTGTCTGTCTCTCAGTCTGTCTCTCAGTCTGTTTCCCAGTCTGTATCTCAGTATGTCTCTCAGTCTGTCTCTCAGTCTGTCTCTCAGTCTCTCTTAGTCTGTCTCTCAGTCTGTCTCTCAGTCTGTCTCTCAGTCTGTCTCTCAGTCTGTCTCTCTGTCTGTCTGTCCAGTCTGTCTCTATGTCTGTCTCTCTGTCTGTCTCCCAGTCTGTCTCTCAGTATGTCTCTCAGTCTGTCTCTCTGTCTGTCTGTCCAGTCTGTCTCTCTGTCTGTCTCTCTGTCTGTCTCTCAGTCTGTCTCTCAGTATGTATGTATCTCTGTCTGTCTCTCAGTCTGTATGTCTCTCAGTCTGTATGTCTGTATGTCTGTCAGTCTGTCTCTCAGTCTGTCTGTCTATCAGTCTGTCTGTCTCTCAGTATGTCTCTCAGTCTGTCTCTCTGTCTGTCTCTCAGTCTGTCTCGCAGTCTGTCCTCTATGTCTGTCTGTCTCTCTGTCTGTCTCTCAGTCTGTCTCTCAGTCTGTCTCCCAGTCTGTCTCTCAGTCTGTCTCTCAGTCTGTCTCTCAGTCTGTCTGTCTGTCTGTCTGTCTGTCTGTCTGTCTGTCTGTCTGTCTGTCTGTCTGTCTGTCTGTCTGTCTGTCTGTCTGTCTGTCTCTCAGTCTGTCTATCAGTCTGTATGTCTCCCTGTCTGTCTCTCAGTCTGTCTGTCTGTCAATCTGTCTCTCAGTCTGTCTGTCTTTCTGTCTGTATCTCAGTTTGTCTGTCTCTTTGTCTGTCTCTCAGTCTGTCTGTCTCTCAGTATGTCTCTCAGTCTGTCTCCTAGTCTGTCTCTCAGTCTGTCTCTCAGTCTGTCTCTCTGTCTGTCTGTCCAGTCTGTCTATCTGTCTGTCTGTCCAGTCTGTCTCTCTGTCTGTCTCTCTGTCTGTCTGTCTCTCAGTCTGTCTGTATGTCAGTCTGTCTCTCAGTCTGTCTCTCAGTCTGTCTCTCTGTCTGTCTCTCAGTCTGTCTGTCTGTCAATCTGTCTCTCAGTCTGTCTGTCTTTCTGTCTGTATCTCAGTTTGTCTGTCTCTTTGTCTGTCTCTCAGTCTGTCTGTCTCTCAGTATGTCTCTCAGTCTGTATCCTAGTCTGTCTCTCAGTCTGTCTCTCAGTCTGTCTCTCTGTCTGTCTGTCCAGTCTGTCTCTCTGTCTGTCTGTCCAGTCTGTCTCTCTGTCTGTCTCTCTGTCTGTCTGTCTCTCAGTCTGTCTGTCTCTCTGTCTGTCTCCCAGTCTGTCTCTCAGTCTGTCTCTCAGTCTGCCTCTCTGTCTGTCTGTCCAGTCTGTCTCTCTGTCTGTCTCTCTGTCTGACTCGCAGTCTGTCCTCTATGTCTGTCTGTCTCTCTGTCTGTCTATCAGTCTGTCTGTCTCTCAGTATGTCTCTCAGTCTGTCTCTCTGTCTGTCTCTCAGTCTGACTCGCAGTCTGTCCTCTATGTCTGTCTGTCTCTCTGTCTGTCTCTCAGTATGTCTGTCTCTCAGTCTGTCTCTCAGTCTGTCTCCCAGTCTGTATCTCAGTCTGTCTCTCAGTCTGTCTCTCAGTCTGTCTCCCAGTCTGTCTCTCAGTCTGTCTCTCAGTCTGTCTCTCTGTCTGTCTGTCCAGTCTGTCTCTCTGTCTGTCTCTCTGTCTGTCTCCCAGTCTGTCTCTCAGTATGTCTCTCAGTCTGTCTCTCTGTCTGTCTGTCCAGTCTGTCTCTCTGTCTGTCTCTCTGTCTGTCTCTCAGTCTGTCTCTCAGTATGTATGTATCTCTGTCTGTCTCTCAGTCTGTATGTCTCTCAGTCTGTATGTCTGTCTGTCTGTCAGTCTGTCTCTCAGTCTGTCTGTCTATCAGTCTGTCTGTCTCTCAGTATGTCTCTCAGTCTGTCTCTCTGTCTGTCTCTCAGTCTGTCTCGCAGTCTGTCCTCTATGTCTGTCTGTCTCTCTGTCTGTCTCTCAGTCTGTCTCTCAGTCTGTTTCCCAGTCTGTATCTCAGTCTGTCTCTCAGTCTGTCTCTCAGTCTGTCTGTCTGTCTGTCTGTCTGTCTGTCTGTCTGTCTGTCTGTCTCTCAGTCTGTATGTCTCTCAGTCTGTCTCTCAGTCTGTCTCTCAGTCTCTCTTAGTCTGTCTCTCAGTCTGTCTCTCAGTCTGTCTCTCAGTCTGTCTCTCAGTCTGTCTCTCTGTCTGTCTGTCCAGTCTGTCTCTCTGTCTGTCTCTCTGTCTGTCTCCCAGTCTGTCTCTCAGTATGTCTCTCAGTCTGTCTCTCTGTCTGTCTGTCCAGTCTGTCTCTCTGTCTGTCTCTCTGTCTGTCTCTCAGTCTGTCTCTCAGTATGTATGTATCTCTGTCTGTCTCTCAGTCTGTATGTCTCTCAGTCTGTATGTCTGTATGTCTGTCAGTCTGTCTCTCAGTCTGTCTGTCTATCAGTCTGTCTGTCTCTCAGTATGTCTCTCAGTCTGTCTCTCTGTCTGTCTATCAGTCTGTATGTCTCCCTGTCGTGTTTCTCAGTCTGTCTGTCTGTCAATCTGTCTCTCAGTCTGTCTGTATTTCTGTCTGTATCTCAGTTTGTCTGTCTCTTTGTCTGTCTCTCAGTCTGTCTGTCTCTCAGTATGTCTCTCAGTCTGTCTCCTAGTCTGTCTCTCAGTCTGTCTCTCAGTCTGTCTCTCTGTCTGTCTGTCCAGTCTGTCTATCTGTCTGTCTGTCCAGTCTGTCTCTCTGTCTGTCTCTCTGTCTGTCTGTCTCTCAGTCTGTCTGTATGTCAGTCTGTCTCTCAGTCTGTCTCTCAGTCTGTCTCTCTGTCTGTCTCTCAGTCTGTCTGTCTGTCTGTCAATCTGTCTCTCAGTCTGTCTGTCTTTCTGTCTGTATCTCAGTTTGTCTGTCTCTTTGTCTGTCTCTCAGTCTGTCTGTCTCTCAGTATGTCTCTCAGTCTGTATCCTAGTCTGTCTCTCAGTCTGTCTCTCAGTCTGTCTCTCTGTCTGTCTGTCCAGTCTGTCTCTATGTCTGTCTGTCCAGTCTGTCTCTATGTCTGTCTCTCTGTCTGTCTGTCTCTCAGTCTGTCTGTCTCTCTGTCTGTCTCCCAGTCTGTCTCTCAGTCTGTCTCTCAGTCTGTCTCTCTGTCTGTCTGTCCAGTCTGTCTCTATGTCTGTCTCTCTGTCTGTCTCTCAGTCTGTCTATCAGTCTGTATGTCTCTCAGTCTGTATGTCTGTCTGTCTGTCAGTCTGTCTCTCAGTCTGTCTGTCTATCAGTCTGTCTGTCTCTCAGTATGTCTCTCAGTCTGTCTCTCTGTCTGTCTCTCAGTCTGTCTCGCAGTCTGTCCTCTATGTCTGTCTGTCTCTCTGTCTGTCTCTCAGTATGTCTGTCTCTCAGTCTGTCTCTCAGTCTGTCTCCCAGTCTGTATCTCAGTCTGTCTCTCAGTCTGTCTCTCAGTCTGTATGTCTCTCTGTCTGTCTCTCAGTCTGTCTATCAGTCTGTATGTCTCTATGTCTGTCTCTCTGTCTGTCTGTCTCTCAGTCTGTCTGTCTCTCTGTCTGTCTCCCAGTCTGTCTCTCAGTCTGTCTCTCAGTCTGTCTCTCTGTCTGTCTGTCCAGTCTGTCTCTATGTCTGTCTCTCTGTCTGTCTCTCAGTCTGTCTATCAGTCTGTATGTCTCTCAGTCTGTATGTCTGTCTGTCTGTCA
>NW_028170754.1:185000-190000 GCF_963971535.1 Notolepis coatsorum | reverse complement strand
TCTCTCAGTCTGTCTGTCTCTCTGTCTGTCTCTCAGTCTGTCTGTCTGTCTATCTGTCTGTCTCTCAGTCTGCCTGTCTCTCTGTCCTTCTCTCAGTCTGTATCTCTGTCTGTCTGTCTCTCAGTCTGTCTGTATCTCAGTCTGTCTGTCAGTCTGTCTCTCTGTCTGTCTCTCATTCTGTCAGTCTGTCTCCCAGTCTGTCTCTCAGTCTGTCTCTCAGTCTGTATATCTGTCTGTCTCTCAGTCTGTCCTCTCTGTCTGTCTGTCTATCTGTCTGTCTCTCAGTCTGCCTGTCTCTCTGTCTGTCTCTCAGTCTGTATCTCTGTCTGTCTGTCTCTCAGTCTGTCTGTATCTCAGTCTGTCCAGTCTGTCTCTCTGTCTGTCTCTCTGTCTGTCTCTCAGTCTGTCTCTCAGTATGTCTCTCAGTCTGTCTCTCAGTCTGTCTCTCAGTCTGTCTCTCAGTCTGTCTCTCAGGCTGTCTCTCAGTCTCTCTCAGTCTGTCTCTCAGTCTGTCTGTCTCTCAGTCTGTCTGTCTGTCAATCTGTCTCTCAGTCTGTCTGTCTTTCTGTCTGTATCTCAGTTTGTCTGTCTCTTTGTCTGTCTCTCAGTCTGTCTGTCTCTCAGTATGTCTCTCAGTCTGTCTCCTAGTCTGTCTCTCAGTCTGTCTCTCAGTCTGTCTCTCAGTCTGTCTGTCTATCAGTCTGTCTGTCTCTCAGTATGTCTCTCAGTCTGTCTCTCTGTCTGTCTCTCAGTCTGACTCGCAGTCTGTCCTCTATGTCTGTCTGTCTCTCTGTCTGTCTCTCAGTATGTCTGTCTCTCAGTCTGTCTCTCAGTCTGTCTCCCAGTCTGTATCTCAGTCTGTCTCTCAGTCTGTCTCTCAGTCTGTCTCCCAGTCTGTCTCTCAGTCTGTCTCTCAGTCTGTCTCTCTGTCTGTCTGTCCAGTCTGTCTCTCTGTCTGTCTCTCTGTCTGTCTCCCAGTCTGTCTCTCAGTATGTCTCTCAGTCTGTCTCTCTGTCTGTCTGTCCAGTCTGTCTCTCTGTCTGTCTCTCTGTCTGTCTCTCAGTCTGTCTCTCAGTATGTATGTATCTCTGTCTGTCTCTCAGTCTGTATGTCTCTCAGTCTGTATGTCTGTCTGTCTGTCAGTCTGTCTCTCAGTCTGTCTGTCTATCAGTCTGTCTGTCTCTCAGTATGTCTCTCAGTCTGTCTCTCTGTCTGTCTCTCAGTCTGTCTCGCAGTCTGTCCTCTATGTCTGTCTGTCTCTCTGTATGTCTCTCAGTCTGTCTCTCAGTCTGTCTCCCAGTCTGTATCTCAGTCTGTCTCTCAGTCTGTCTCTCAGTCTGTCTGTCTGTCTATCTGTCTGTCTGTCTGTCTGTCTGTCTCTCAGTCTGTATGTCTCTCAGTCTGTCTCTCAGTCTGTCTCTCAGTCTCTCTTAGTCTGTCTCTCAGTCTGTCTCTCAGTCTGTCTCTCAGTCTGTCTCTCTGTCTGTCTGTCCAGTCTGTCTCTCTGTCTGTCTCTCTGTCTGTCTCCCAGTCTGTCTCTCAGTATGTCTCTCAGTCTGTCTCTCTGTCTGTCTGTCCAGTCTGTCTCTCTGTCTGTCTCTCTGTCTGTCTCTCAGTCTGTCTCTCAGTATGTATGTATCTCTGTCTGTCTCTCAGTCTGTATGTCTCTCAGTCTGTATGTCTGTATGTCTGTCAGTCTGTCTCTCAGTCTGTCTGTCTATCAGTCTGTCTGTCTCTCAGTATGTCTCTCAGTCTGTCTCTCTGTCTGTCTCTCAGTCTGTCTCGCAGTCTGTCCTCTATGTCTGTCTGTCTCTCTGTCTGTCTCTCAGTCTGTCTCCCAGTCTGTATCTCAGTCTGTCTCTCAGTCTGTCTCTCAGTCTGTCTCTCAGTCTGTCTGTCTGTCTGTCTGTCTGTCTGTCTGTCTGTCTGTCTGTCTGTCTGTCTGTCTGTCTGTCTGTCTGTCTGTCTGTCTGTCTGTCTGTCTGTCTGTCTGTCTGTCTGTCCGTCTGTCTGTCTGTCTGTCTGTCTGTCTCTCAGTCTGTCTATCAGTCTGTATGTCTCCCTGTCTGTCTCTCAGTCTGTCTGTCTGTCAATCTGTCTCTCAGTCTGTCTGTCTTTCTGTCTGTATCTCAGTTTGTCTGTCTCTTTGTCTGTCTCTCAGTCTGTCTGTCTCTCAGTATGTCTCTCAGTCTGTCTCCTAGTCTGTCTCTCAGTCTGTCTCTCAGTCTGTCTCTCTGTCTGTCTGTCCAGTCTGTCTATCTGTCTGTCTGTCCAGTCTGTCTCTCTGTCTGTCTCTCTGTCTGTCTGTCTCTCAGTCTGTCTGTATGTCAGTCTGTCTCTCAGTCTGTCTCTCAGTCTGTCTCTCTGTCTGTCTCTCAGTCTGTCTGTCTGTCAATCTGTCTCTCAGTCTGTCTGTCTTTCTGTCTGTATCTCAGTTTGTCTGTCTCTTTGTCTGTCTCTCAGTCTGTCTGTCTCTCAGTATGTCTCTCAGTCTGTATCCTAGTCTGTCTCTCAGTCTGTCTCTCAGCCTGTCTCTCTGTCTGTCTGTCCAGTCTGTCTCTATGTCTGTCTGTCCAGTCTGTCTCTATGTCTGTCTCTCTGTCTGTCTGTCTCTCAGTCTGTCTGTCTCTCTGTCTGTCTCCCAGTCTGTCTCTCAGTCTGTCTCTCAGTCTGTCTCTCTGTCTGTCTGTCCAGTCTGTCTCTATGTCTGTCTCTCTGTCTGTCTCTCAGTCTGTATGTCTGTCTGTCTGTCAGTCTGTCTCTCAGTCTGTCTGTCTATCAGTCTGTCTGTCTCTCAGTATGTCTCTCAGTCTGTCTCTCTGTCTGTCTCTCAGTCTGTCTCGCAGTCTGTCCTCTATGTCTGTCTGTCTCTCTGTCTGTCTCTCAGTATGTCTGTCTCTCAGTCTGTCTCTCAGTCTGTCTCCCAGTCTGTATCTCAGTCTGTCTCTCAGTCTGTCTCTCAGTCTGTATGTCTCTATGTCTGTCTCTCAGTCTGTCTATCAGTCTGTATGTCTCTCTGTCTGTCTCTCAGTCTGTCTGTCTGTCAATCTGTCTCTCAGTCTGTCTGTCTTTCTGTCTGTATCTCAGTTTGTCTGTCTCTTTGTCTGTCTCTCAGTCTGTCTGTCTCTCAGTATGTCTCTCAGTCTGTCTCCTAGTCTGTCTCTCAGTCTGTCTCTCAGTCTGTCTCTCTGTCTCTCAGTATGTCTGTCTGTCTGTCAGTCTGTCTCTCAGTCTGTCTCTCAGTCTGCCCTCTCTGTCTGTCCCTTTGTCTGTCTCTCAGTATGTCTGTCTCTCAGTCTGTCTCTCAGTATGTCTCTCAGTCTGTCTCTCAGTCTGTCTGTCAGTCTGTCTCTCAGTCTGTCTCTCAGTCTGCCCTATCTGTCTGTCTGTCCCTCTGTCTGTCTCTCAGTATGTCTGTCTCTCAGTCTGTCTCTCAGTATGTCTCTCAATCTGTCTCTCAGTCTGTCTCTCAGTCTGTCTCTCAGTCTGTCTCTCAGGCTGTCTCTCAGTCTCTCTCAGTTGGTCTCTCAGTCTGTCTGTCTCTCAGTCTGTCTGTCTGTCTGTCTGTCAGTCTGTCTCTCAGTCTGTCTGTCTCTCTGTCTGTCTCTCAGTCTGTCTGTCTATCTGTCTGTCTCTCAGTCTGTCTCTCAGTATGTCTCTCAGTCTGTCTCTCAGTCTGTCTCTCAGTCTGTCTCTCAGTCTGTCTCTCAGGCTGTCTCTCAGTCTCTCTCAGTATGTCTCTCAGTCTGTCTGTCTCTCAGTCTGTCTGTCTGTCTGTCAGTCTGTCTCTCAGTCTGTCTGTCTCTCTGTCTGTCTCTCAGTCTGTCTGTCTGTCTATCTGTCTGTCTCTCAGTCTGCCTGTCTCTCTGTCCTTCTCTCAGTCTGTATCTCTGTCTGTCTGTCTCTCAGTCTGTCTGTATCTCAGTCTGTCTGTCAGTCTGTCTCTCTGTCTGTCTCTCATTCTGTCAGTCTGTCTCTCTGTCTGTCTCTCAGTCTGCCTGTCTCTCAGTCTGCCTGTCTCTCAGTCTGTCTGTCTCTCAGTCTGTCTCTCAGTCTGTATATCTGTCTGTCTCTCAGTCTGTCCTCTCTGTCTGTCTGTCTATCTGTCTGTCTCTCAGTATGTCTGTATCTCAGTCTGTCTTTCAGTCTGTCTCTCAGTCTGTCTCCCAGTCTGTCTCTCAGTCTGTCTCTCAGTCTGTCTCTCTGTCTGTCTGTCCAGTCTGTCTCTCTGTCTGTCTCTCTGTCTGTCTCTCAGTCTGTCTCTCAGTATGTCTCTCAGTCTGTCTCTCAGTCTGTCTCTCAGGCTGTCTCTCAGTCTCTCTCAGTCTGTCTCTCAGTCTGTCTGTCTCTCAGTCTGTCTGTCTGTCAATCTGTCTCTCAGTCTGTCTGTCTTTCTGTCTGTATCTCAGTTTGTCTGTCTCTTTGTCTGTCTCTCAGTCTGTCTGTCTCTCAGTATGTCTCTCAGTCTGTCTCCTAGTCTGTCTCTCAGTCTGTCTCTCAGTCTGTCTCTCAGTCTGTCTGTCTATCAGTCTGTCTGTCTCTCAGTATGTCTCTCAGTCTGTCTCTCTGCCTGTCTCTCAGTCTGACTCGCAGTCTGTCCTCTATGTCTGTCTGTCTCTCTGTCTGTCTCTCAGTATGTCTGTCTCTCAGTCTGTCTCTCAGTCTGTCTCCCAGTCTGTATCTCAGTCTGTCTCTCAGTCTGTCTCTCAGTCTGTCTCCCAGTCTGTCTCTCAGTCTGTCTCTCAGTCTGTCTCTCTGTCTGTCTGTCCAGTCTGTCTCTCTGTCTGTCTCTCTGTCTGTCTCCCAGTCTGTCTCTCAGTATGTCTCTCAGTCTGTCTCTCTGTCTGTCTGTCCAGTCTGTCTCTCTGTCTGTCTCTCTGTCTGTCTCTCAGTCTGTCTCTCAGTATGTATGTATCTCTGTCTGTCTCTCAGTCTGTATGTCTCTCAGTCTGTATGTCTGTCTGTCTGTCAGTCTGTCTCTCAGTCTGTCTGTCTATCAG
>NW_028170754.1:152500-180000 GCF_963971535.1 Notolepis coatsorum | reverse complement strand
CTCAGTCTGTCTCTCAGTCTGTCTCTCAGTCTGTATGTCTCTATGTCTGTCTCTCAGTCTGTCTATCAGTCTGTATGTCTCTCTGTCTGTCTCTCAGTCTGTCTGTCTGTCAATCTGTCTCTCAGTCTGTCTGTCTTTCTGTCTGTATCTCAGTTTGTCTGTCTCTTTGTCTGTCTCTCAGTCTGTCTGTCTCTCAGTATGTCTCTCAGTCTGTCTCCTAGTCTGTCTCTCAGTCTGTCTCTCAGTCTGTCTCTCTGTCTCTCAGTATGTCTGTCTGTCTGTCAGTCTGTCTCTCAGTCTGTCTCTCAGTCTGCCCTCTCTGTCTGTCCCTTTGTCTGTCTCTCAGTATGTCTGTCTCTCAGTCTGTCTCTCAGTATGTCTCTCAGTCTGTCTCTCAGTCTGTCTGTCAGTCTGTCTCTCAGTCTGTCTCTCAGTCTGCCCTATCTGTCTGTCTGTCCCTCTGTCTGTCTCTCAGTATGTCTGTCTCTCAGTCTGTCTCTCAGTATGTCTCTCAATCTGTCTCTCAGTCTGTCTCTCAGTCTGTCTCTCAGTCTGTCTCTCAGGCTGTCTCTCAGTCTCGCTCAGTTGGTCTCTCAGTCTGTCTGTCTCTCAGTCTGTCTGTCTGTCTGTCTGTCAGTCTGTCTCTCAGTCTGTCTGTCTCTCTGTCTGTCTCTCAGTCTGTCTGTCTATCTGTCTGTCTCTCAGTCTGTCTCTCAGTATGTCTCTCAGTCTGTCTCTCAGTCTGTCTCTCAGTCTGTCTCTCAGTCTGTCTCTCAGGCTGTCTCTCAGTCTCTCTCAGTATGTCTCTCAGTCTGTCTGTCTCTCAGTCTGTCTGTCTGTCTGTCAGTCTGTCTCTCAGTCTGTCTGTCTCTCTGTCTGTCTCTCAGTCTGTCTGTCTGTCTATCTGTCTGTCTCTCAGTCTGCCTGTCTCTCTGTCCTTCTCTCAGTCTGTATCTCTGTCTGTCTGTCTCTCAGTCTGTCTGTATCTCAGTCTGTCTGTCAGTCTGTCTCTCTGTCTGTCTCTCATTCTGTCAGTCTGTCTCTCTGTCTGTCTCTCAGTCTGCCTGTCTCTCAGTCTGCCTGTCTCTCAGTCTGTCTGTCTCTCAGTCTGTCTCTCAGTCTGTATATCTGTCTGTCTCTCAGTCTGTCCTCTCTGTCTGTCTGTCTATCTGTCTGTCTCTCAGTATGTCTGTATCTCAGTCTGTCTTTCAGTCTGTCTCTCAGTCTGTCTCCCAGTCTGTCTCTCAGTCTGTCTCTCAGTCTGTCTCTCTGTCTGTCTGTCCAGTCTGTCTCTCTGTCTGTCTCTCTGTCTGTCTCTCAGTCTGTCTCTCAGTATGTCTCTCAGTCTGTCTCTCAGTCTGTCTCTCAGGCTGTCTCTCAGTCTCTCTCAGTCTGTCTCTCAGTCTGTCTGTCTCTCAGTCTGTCTGTCTGTCAATCTGTCTCTCAGTCTGTCTGTCTTTCTGTCTGTATCTCAGTTTGTCTGTCTCTTTGTCTGTCTTTCAGTCTGTCTGTCTCTCAGTATGTCTCTCAGTCTGTCTCCTAGTCTGTCTCTCAGTC
Source organism: Notolepis coatsorum (assembly GCF_963971535.1). NCBI lineage: Eukaryota > Metazoa > Chordata > Actinopteri > Aulopiformes > Paralepididae > Notolepis > Notolepis coatsorum. The sequence continues at coordinate 178,443 of NW_028170754.1, read as the reverse complement.
TGTCTCTCAGTCTGTCTCTCAGTCTGTCTGTCTATCAGTCTGTCTGTCTCTCAGTATGTCTCTCAGTCTGTCTCTCTGCCTGTCTCTCAGTCTGACTCGCAGTCTGTCCTCTATGTCTGTCTGTCTCTCTGTCTGTCTCTCAGTATGTCTGTCTCTCAGTCTGTCTCTCAGTCTGTCTCCCAGTCTGTATCTCAGTCTGTCTCTCAGTCTGTCTCTCAGTCTGTCTCCCAGTCTGTCTCTCAGTCTGTCTCTCAGTCTGTCTCTCTGTCTGTCTGTCCAGTCTGTCTCTCTGTCTGTCTCTCTGTCTGTCTCCCAGTCTGTCTCTCAGTATGTCTCTCAGTCTGTCTCTCTGTCTGTCTGTCCAGTCTGTCTCTCTGTCTGTCTCTCTGTCTGTCTCTCAGTCTGTCTCTCAGTATGTATGTATCTCTGTCTGTCTCTCAGTCTGTATGTCTCTCAGTCTGTATGTCTGTCTGTCTGTCAGTCTGTCTCTCAGTCTGTCTGTCTATCAGTCTGTCTGTCTCTCAGTATGTCTCTCAGTCTGTCTCTCTGTCTGTCTCTCAGTCTGTCTCGCAGTCTGTCCTCTATGTCTGTCTGTCTCTCTGTCTGTCTCTCAGTCTGTCTCTCAGTCTGTCTCCCAGTCTGTATCTCAGTCTGTCTCTCAGTCTGTCTCTCAGACTGTCTGTCTGTCTGTCTGTCTGTCTGTCTGTCTGTCTGTCTCTCAGTCTGTATGTCTCTCAGTCTGTCTCTCAGTCTGTCTCTCAGTCTCTCTTAGTCTGTCTCTCAGTCTGTCTCTCAGTCTGTCTCTCAGTCTGTCTCTCAGTCTGTCTCTCTGTCTGTCTGTCCAGTCTGTCTCTCTGTCTGTCTCTCTGTCTGTCTCCCAGTCTGTCTCTCAGTATGTCTCTCAGTCTGTCTCTCTGTCTGTCTGTCCAGTCTGTCTCTCTGTCTGTCTCTCTGTCTGTCTCTCAGTCTGTCTCTCAGTATGTATGTATCTCTGTCTGTCTCTCAGTCTGTATGTCTCTCAGTCTGTATGTCTGTATGTCTGTCAGTCTGTCTCTCAGTCTGTCTGTCTATCAGTCTGTCTGTCTCTCAGTATGTCTCTCAGTCTGTCTCTCTGTCTGTCTCTCAGTCTGTCTCGCAGTCTGTCCTCTATGTCTGTCTGTCTCTCTGTCTGTCTCTCAGTCTGTCTCCCAGTCTGTATCTCAGTCTGTCTCTCAGTCTGTCTCTCAGTCTGTCTGTCTGTCTGTCGGTCTGTCTGTCTGTCTGTCTGTCTGTCTGTCTGTCTGTCTGTCTGTCTGTCTCTCAGTCTGTCTATCAGTCTGTATGTCTCCCTGTCTGTCTCTCAGTCTGTCTGTCTGTCAATCTGTCTCTCAGTCTGTCTGTCTTTCTGTCTGTATCTCAGTTTGTCTGTCTCTTTGTCTGTCTCTCAGTCTGTCTGTCTCTCAGTATGTCTCTCAGTCTGTCTCCTAGTCTGTCTCTCAGTCTGTCTCTCAGTCTGTCTCTCTGTCTGTCTGTCCAGTCTGTCTATCTGTCTGTCTGTCCAGTCTGTCTCTCTGTCTGTCTCTCTGTCTGTCTGTATGTCAGTCTGTCTCTCAGTCTGTCTCTCAGTCTGTCTCTCTGTCTGTCTCTCAGTCTGTCTGTCTGTCAATCTGTCTCTCAGTCTGTCTGTCTTTCTGTCTGTATCTCAGTTTGTCTGTCTCTTTGTCTGTCTCTCAGTCTGTCTGTCTCTCAGTATGTCTCTCAGTCTGTATCCTAGTCTGTCTCTCAGTCTGTCTCTCAGTCTGTCTCTCTGTCTGTCTGTCCAGTCTGTCTCTCTGTCTGTCTGTCCAGTCTGTCTCTATGTCTGTCTCTCTGTCTGTCTGTCTCTCAGTCTGTCTGTCTCTCTGTCTGTCTCCCAGTCTGTCTCTCAGTCTGTCTCTCAGTCTGTCTCTCTGTCTGTCTGTCCAGTCTGTCTATCTGTCTGTCTCTCTGTCTGTCTCTCAGTCTGTCTATCAGTCTGTATGTCTCTCAGTCTGTATGTCTGTCTGTCTGTCAGTCTGTCTCTCAGTATGTCTCTCAGTCTGTCTCTCTGTCTGTCTCTCAGTCTGTCTCGCAGTCTGTCCTCTATGTCTGTCTGTCTCTCTGTCTGTCTCTCAGTATGTCTGTATCTCAGTCTGTCTCTCAGTCTGTCTCCCAGTCTGTATCTCAGTCTGTCTCTCAGTCTGTCTCTCAGTCTGTATGTCTCTCTGGTTGTCTCTCAGTCTGTCTATCAGTCTGTATGTCTCTCTGTCTGTCTCTCAGTATGTCTGTCTGTCAATCTGTCTCTCAGTCTGTCTGTCTTTCTGTCTGTATCTCAGTTTGTCTGTCTCTTTGTCTGTCTCTCAGTCTGTCTGTCTCTCAGTATGTCTCTCAGTCTGTCTCCTAGTCTGTCTCTCAGTCTGTCTCTCAGTCTGTCTCTCTGTCTCTCAGTATGTCTGTCTGTCTGTCAGTCTGTCTCTCAGTCTGTCTCTCAGTCTGCCCTCTCTGTCTGTCCCTTTGTCTGTCTCTCAGTATGTCTGTCTCTCAGTCTGTCTCTCAGTATGTCTCTCAGTCTGTCTCTCAGTCTGTATGTCAGTCTGTCTCTCAGTCTGTCTCTCAGTCTGCCCTATCTGTCTGTCTGTCCCTCTGTCTGTCTCTCAGTATGTCTGTCTCTCAGTCTGTCTCTCAGTATGTCTCTCAGTCTGTCTCTCAGTCTGTCTCTCAGTCTGTCTCTCAGTCTGTCTCTCAGGCTGTCTCTCAGTCTCTCTCAGTCTGTCTCTCAGTCTGTCTGTCTCTCAGTCTGTCTGTCTGTCTGTCTGTCAGTCTGTCTGTCTCTCAGTCTGTCTGTCTCTCTGTCTGTCTGTCTATCTGTCTGTCTCTCAGTCTGTCTCTCAGTATGTCTCTCAGTCTGTCTCTCAGTCTGTCTCTCAGTCTGTCTCTCAGTCTGTCTCTCAGGCTGTCTCTCAGTCTCTCTCAGTATGTCTCTCAGTCTGTCTGTCTCTCAGTCTGTCTGTCTGTCTGTCTGTCTGTCTGTCAGTCTGTCTCTCAGTCTGTCTGTCTCTCTGTCTGTCTCTCAGTCTGTCTGTCTGTCTATCTGTCTGTCTCTCAGTCTGCCTGTCTCTCTGTCTGTCTCTCAGTCTGTATCTCTGTCTGTCTGTCTCTCAGTCTGTCTGTATCTCAGTCTGTCTGTCAGTCTGTCTCTCTGTCTGTCTCTCATTCTGTCAGTCTGTCTCTCTGTCTGTCTCTCAGTATGCCTGTCTCTCAGTCTGCCTGTCTCTCAGTCTGTCTCTCAGTCTGCCCTATCTGTCTGTCTGTCCCTCTGTCTGTCTCTCAGTATGTCTGTCTCTCAGTCTGTCTCTCAGTATGTCTCTCAATCTGTCTCTCAGTCTGTCTCTCAGTCTGTCTCTCAGTCTGTCTCTCAGGCTGTCTCTCAGTCTCTCTCAGTTGGTCTCTCAGTCTGTCTGTCTCTCAGTCTGTCTGTCTGTCTGTCTGTCAGTCTGTCTCTCAGTCTGTCTGTCTCTCTGTCTGTCTCTCAGTCTGTCTGTCTATCTGTCTGTCTCTCAGTCTGTCTCTCAGTATGTCTCTCAGTCTGTCTCTCAGTCTGTCTCTCAGTCTGTCTCTCAGTCTGTCTCTCAGGCTGTCTCTCAGTCTCTCTCAGTATGTCTCTCAGTCTGTCTGTCTCTCAGTCTGTCTGTCTGTCTGTCAGTCTGTCTCTCAGTCTGTCTGTCTCTCTGTCTGTCTCTCAGTCTGTCTGTCTGTCTATCTGTCTGTCTCTCAGTCTGCCTGTCTCTCTGTCCTTCTCTCAGTCTGTATCTCTGTCTGTCTGTCTCTCAGTCTGTCTGTATCTCAGTCTGTCTGTCAGTCTGTCTCTCTGTCTGTCTCTCATTCTGTCAGTCTGTCTCTCTGTCTGTCTCTCAGTCTGCCTGTCTCTCAGTCTGCCTGTCTCTCAGTCTGTCTGTCTCTCAGTCTGTCTCTCAGTCTGTATATCTGTCTGTCTCTCAGTCTGTCCTCTCTGTCTGTCTGTCTATCTGTCTGTCTCTCAGTATGTCTGTATCTCAGTCTGTCTTTCAGTCTGTCTCTCAGTCTGTCTCCCAGTCTGTCTCTCAGTCTGTCTCTCAGTCTGTCTCTCTGTCTGTCTGTCCAGTCTGTCTCTCTGTCTGTCTCTCTGTCTGTCTCTCAGTCTGTCTCTCAGTATGTCTCTCAGTCTGTCTCTCAGTCTGTCTCTCAGGCTGTCTCTCAGTCTCTCTCAGTCTGTCTCTCAGTCTGTCTGTCTCTCAGTCTGTCTGTCTGTCAATCTGTCTCTCAGTCTGTCTGTCTTTCTGTCTGTATCTCAGTTTGTCTGTCTCTTTGTCTGTCTCTCAGTCTGTCTGTCTCTCAGTATGTCTCTCAGTCTGTCTCCTAGTCTGTCTCTCAGTCTGTCTCTCAGTCTGTCTCTCAGTCTGTCTGTCTATCAGTCTGTCTGTCTCTCAGTATGTCTCTCAGTCTGTCTCTCTGCCTGTCTCTCAGTCTGACTCGCAGTCTGTCCTCTATGTCTGTCTGTCTCTCTGTCTGTCTCTCAGTATGTCTGTCTCTCAGTCTGTCTCTCAGTCTGTCTCCCAGTCTGTATCTCAGTCTGTCTCTCAGTCTGTCTCTCAGTCTGTCTCCCAGTCTGTCTCTCAGTCTGTCTCTCAGTCTGTCTCTCTGTCTGTCTGTCCAGTCTGTCTCTCTGTCTGTCTCTCTGTCTGTCTCCCAGTCTGTCTCTCAGTATGTCTCTCAGTCTGTCTCTCTGTCTGTCTGTCCAGTCTGTCTCTCTGTCTGTCTCTCTGTCTGTCTCTCAGTCTGTCTCTCAGTATGTATGTATCTCTGTCTGTCTCTCAGTCTGTATGTCTCTCAGTCTGTATGTCTGTCTGTCTGTCAGTCTGTCTCTCAGTCTGTCTGTCTATCAGTCTGTCTGTCTCTCAGTATGTCTCTCAGTCTGTCTCTCTGTCTGTCTCTCAGTCTGTCTCGCAGTCTGTCCTCTATGTCTGTCTGTCTCTCTGTCTGTCTCTCAGTCTGTCTCTCAGTCTGTCTCCCAGTCTGTATCTCAGTCTGTCTCTCAGTCTGTCTCTCAGACTGTCTGTCTGTCTGTCTGTCTGTCTGTCTGTCTGTCTCTCAGTCTGTATGTCTCTCAGTCTGTCTCTCAGTCTGTCTCTCAGTCTCTCTTAGTCTGTCTCTCAGTCTGTCTCTCAGTCTGTCTCTCAGTCTGTCTCTCTGTCTGTCTGTCCAGTCTGTCTCTCTGTCTGTCTCTCTGTCTGTCTCCCAGTCTGTCTCTCAGTATGTCTCTCAGTCTGTCTCTCTGTCTGTCTGTCCAGTCTGTCTCTCTGTCTGTCTCTCTGTCTGTCTCTCAGTCTGTCTCTCAGTATGTATGTATCTCTGTCTGTCTCTCAGTCTGTATGTCTCTCAGTCTGTATGTCTGTATGTCTGTCAGTCTGTCTCTCAGTCTGTCTGTCTATCAGTCTGTCTGTCTCTCAGTATGTCTCTCAGTCTGTCTCTCTGTCTGTCTCTCAGTCTGTCTCGCAGTCTGTCCTCTATGTCTGTCTGTCTCTCTGTCTGTCTCTCAGTCTGTCTCCCAGTCTGTATCTCAGTCTGTCTCTCAGTCTGTCTCTCAGTCTGTCTGTCTGTCTGTCTGTCTGTCTGTCTGTCTGTCTGTCTGTCTGTCTGTCTGTCTGTCTGTCTGTCTGTCTGTCTGTCTGTCTCTCAGTCTGTCTATCAGTCTGTATGTCTCCCTGTCTGTCTCTCAGTCTGTCTGTCTGTCAATCTGTCTCTCAGTCTGTCTGTCTTTCTGTCTGTATCTCAGTTTGTCTGTCTCTTTGTCTGTCTCTCAGTCTGTCTGTCTCTCAGTATGTCTCTCAGTCTGTCTCCTAGTCTGTCTCTCAGTCTGTCTCTCAGTCTGTCTCTCTGTCTGTCTGTCCAGTCTGTCTATCTGTCTGTCTGTCCAGTCTGTCTCTCTGTCTGTCTCTCTGTCTGTCTGTATGTCAGTCTGTCTCTCAGTCTGTCTCTCAGTCTGTCTCTCTGTCTGTCTCTCAGTCTGTCTGTCTGTCAATCTGTCTCTCAGTCTGTCTGTCTTTCTGTCTGTATCTCAGTTTGTCTGTCTCTTTGTCTGTCTCTCAGTCTGTCTGTCTCTCAGTATGTCTCTCAGTCTGTATCCTAGTCTGTCTCTCAGTCTGTCTCTCAGTCTGTCTCTCTGTCTGTCTGTCCAGTCTGTCTCTCTGTCTGTCTGTCCAGTCTGTCTCTATGTCTGTCTCTCTGTCTGTCTGTCTCTCAGTCTGTCTGTCTCTCTGTCTGTCTCCCAGTCTGTCTCTCAGTCTGTCTCTCAGTCTGTCTCTCTGTCTGTCTGTCCAGTCTGTCTCTCTGTCTGTCTCTCTGTCTGTCTCTCAGTCTGTCTATCAGTCTGTATGTCTCTCAGTCTGTATGTCTGTCTGTCTGTCAGTCTGTCTCTCAGTATGTCTCTCAGTCTGTCTCTCTGTCTGTCTCTCAGTCTGTCTCGCAGTATGTCCTCTATGTCTGTCTGTCTCTCTGTCTGTCTCTCAGTATGTCTGTCTCTCAGTCTGTCTCTCAGTCTGTCTCCCAGTCTGTATCTCAGTCTGTCTCTCAGTCTGTCTCTCAGTCTGTATGTCTCTCTGGTTGTCTCTCAGTCTGTCTATCAGTCTGTATGTCTCTCTGTCTGTCTCTCAGTCTGTCTGTCTGTCAATCTGTCTCTCAGTCTGTCTGTCTTTCTGTCTGTATCTCAGTTTGTCTGTCTCTTTGTCTGTCTCTCAGTCTGTCTGTCTCTCAGTATGTCTCTCAGTCTGTCTCCTAGTCTGTCTCTCAGTCTGTCTCTCAGTCTGTCTCTCTGTCTCTCAGTATGTCTGTCTGTCTGTCAGTCTGTCTCTCAGTCTGTCTCTCAGTCTGCCCTCTCTGTCTGTCCCTTTGTCTGTCTCTCAGTATGTCTGTCTCTCAGTCTGTCTCTCAGTATGTCTCTCAGTCTGTCTCTCAGTCTGTATGTCAGTCTGTCTCTCAGTCTGTCTCTCAGTCTGCCCTATCTGTCTGTCTGTCCCTCTGTCTGTCTCTCAGTATGTCTGTCTCTCAGTCTGTCTCTCAGTATGTCTCTCAGTCTGTCTCTCAGTCTGTCTCTCAGTCTGTCTCTCAGTCTGTCTCTCAGGCTGTCTCTCAGTCTCTCTCAGTCTGTCTCTCAGTCTGTCTGTCTCTCAGTCTGTCTGTCTGTCTGTCTGTCAGTCTGTCTGTCTCTCAGTCTGTCTGTCTCTCTGTCTGTCTGTCTATCTGTCTGTCTCTCAGTCTGTCTCTCAGTATGTCTCTCAGTCTGTCTCTCAGTCTGTCTCTCAGTCTGTCTCTCAGTCTGTCTCTCAGGCTGTCTCTCAGTCTCTCTCAGTATGTCTCTCAGTCTGTCTGTCTCTCAGTCTGTCTGTCTGTCTGTCTGTCTGTCTGTCTGTCTGTCAGTCTGTCTCTCAGTCTGTCTGTCTCTCTGTCTGTCTCTCAGTCTGTCTGTCTGTCTATCTGTCTGTCTCTCAGTCTGCCTGTCTCTCTGTCTGTCTCTCAGTCTGTATCTCTGTCTGTCTGTCTCTCAGTCTGTCTGTATCTCAGTCTGTCTGTCAGTCTGTCTCTCTGTCTGTCTCTCATTCTGTCAGTCTGTCTCTCTGTCTGTCTCTCAGTATGCCTGTCTCTCAGTCTGCCTGTCTCTCAGTCTGTCTGTCTCTCAGTCTGTCTCTCAGTCTGTATATCTGTCTGTCTCTCAGTCTGTCCTCTCTGTCTGTCTGTCTATCTGTCTGTCTCTCAGCATGTCTGTATCTCAGTCTGTCTCTCAGTCTGTCTCTCTGTCTGTCTGTCCAGTCTGTCTCTCTGTCTGTCTCTCTGTCTGTCTCCCAGTCTGTCTCTCAGTATGTCTCTCAGTCTGTCTCTCTGTCTGTCTGTCCAGTCTGTCTCTCTGTCTGTCTCTCTGTCTGTCTCTCAGTCTGTCTCTCAGTATGTATGTATCTCTGTCTGTCTCTCAGTCTGTATGTCTCTCAGTCTGTATGTCTGTCTGTCTGTCAGTCTGTCTCTCAGTCTGTCTGTCTATCAGTCTGTCTGTCTCTCAGTATGTCTCTCAGTCTGTCTCTCTGTCTGTCTCTCAGTCTGTCTCGCAGTCTGTCCTCTATGTCTGTCTGTCTCTCTGTCTGTCTCTCAGTCTGTCTCTCAGTCTGTCTCCCAGTCTGTATCTCAGTCTGTCTCTCAGTCTGTCTCTCAGACTGTCTGTCTGTCTGTCTGTCTGTCTGTCTGTCTGTCTGTCTCTCAGTCTGTATGTCTCTCAGTCTGTCTCTCAGTCTGTCTCTCAGTCTCTCTTAGTCTGTCTCTCAGTCTGTCTCTCAGTCTGTCTCTCAGTCTGTCTCTCAGTCTGTCTCTCTGTCTGTCTGTCCAGTCTGTCTCTCTGTCTGTCTCTCTGTCTGTCTCCCAGTCTGTCTCTCAGTATGTCTCTCAGTCTGTCTCTCTGTCTGTCTGTCCAGTCTGTCTCTCTGTCTGTCTCTCTGTCTGTCTCTCAGTCTGTCTCTCAGTATGTATGTATCTCTGTCTGTCTCTCAGTCTGTATGTCTCTCAGTCTGTATGTCTGTATGTCTGTCAGTCTGTCTCTCAGTCTGTCTGTCTATCAGTCTGTCTGTCTCTCAGTATGTCTCTCAGTCTGTCTCTCTGTCTGTCTCTCAGTCTGTCTCGCAGTCTGTCCTCTATGTCTGTCTGTCTCTCTGTCTGTCTCTCAGTCTGTCTCCCAGTCTGTATCTCAGTCTGTCTCTCAGTCTGTCTCTCAGTCTGTCTGTCTGTCTGTCGGTCTGTCTGTCTGTCTGTCTGTCTGTCTGTCTGTCTGTCTGTCTGTCTCTCAGTCTGTCTATCAGTCTGTATGTCTCCCTGTCTGTCTCTCAGTCTGTCTGTCTGTCAATCTGTCTCTCAGTCTGTCTGTCTTTCTGTCTGTATCTCAGTTTGTCTGTCTCTTTGTCTGTCTCTCAGTCTGTCTGTCTCTCAGTATGTCTCTCAGTATGTCTCCTAGTCTGTCTCTCAGTCTGTCTCTCAGTCTGTCTCTCTGTCTGTCTGTCCAGTCTGTCTATCTGTCTGTCTGTCCAGTCTGTCTCTCTGTCTGTCTCTCTGTCTGTCTGTATGTCAGTCTGTCTCTCAGTCTGTCTCTCAGTCTGTCTCTCTGTCTGTCTCTCAGTCTGTCTGTCTGTCAATCTGTCTCTCAGTCTGTCTGTCTTTCTGTCTGTATCTCAGTTTATCTGTCTCTTTGTCTGTCTCTCAGTCTGTCTGTCTCTCAGTATGTCTCTCAGTCTGTATCCTAGTCTGTCTCTCAGTCTGTCTCTCAGTCTGTCTCTCTGTCTGTCTGTCCAGTCTGTCTCTCTGTCTGTCTGTCCAGTCTGTCTCTATGTCTGTCTCTCTGTCTGTCTGTCTCTCAGTCTGTCTGTCTCTCTGTCTGTCTCCCAGTCTGTCTCTCAGTCTGTCTCTCAGTCTGTCTCTCTGTCTGTCTGTCCAGTCTGTCTATCTGTCTGTCTCTCTGTCTGTCTCTCAGTCTGTCTATCAGTCTGTATGTCTCTCAGTCTGTATGTCTGTCTGTCTGTCAGTCTGTCTCTCAGTATGTCTCTCAGTCTGTCTCTCTGTCTGTCTCTCAGTCTGTCTCGCAGTCTGTCCTCTATGTCTGTCTGTCTCTCTGTCTGTCTCTCAGTATGTCTGTCTCTCAGTCTGTCTCTCAGTCTGTCTCCCAGTCTGTATCTCAGTCTGTCTCTCAGTCTGTCTCTCAGTCTGTATGTCTCTCTGGTTGTCTCTCAGTCTGTCTATCAGTCTGTATGTCTCTCTGTCTGTCTCTCAGTCTGTCTGTCTGTCAATCTGTCTCTCAGTCTGTCTGTCTTTCTGTCTGTATCTCAGTTTGTCTGTCTCTTTGTCTGTCTCTCAGTCTGTCTGTCTCTCAGTATGTCTCTCAGTCTGTCTCCTAGTCTGTCTCTCAGTCTGTCTCTCAGTCTGTCTCTCTGTCTCTCAGTATGTCTGTCTGTCTGTCAGTCTGTCTCTCAGTCTGTCTCTCAGTCTGCCCTCTCTGTCTGTCCCTTTGTCTGTCTCTCAGTATGTCTGTCTCTCAGTATGTCTCTCAGTATGTCTCTCAGTCTGTCTCTCAGTCTGTATGTCAGTCTGTCTCTCAGTCTGTCTCTCAGTCTGCCCTATCTGTCTGTCTGTCCCTCTGTCTGTCTCTCAGTATGTCTGTCTCTCAGTCTGTCTCTCAGTATGTCTCTCAGTCTGTCTCTCAGTCTGTCTCTCAGTCTGTCTCTCAGTCTGTCTCTCAGGCTGTCTCTCAGTCTCTCTCAGTCTGTCTCTCAGTCTGTCTGTCTCTCAGTCTGTCTGTCTGTCTGTCTGTCAGTCTGTCTGTCTCTCAGTCTGTCTGTCTCTCTGTCTGTCTGTCTATCTGTCTGTCTCTCAGTCTGTCTCTCAGTATGTCTCTCAGTCTGTCTCTCAGTCTGTCTCTCAGTCTGTCTCTCAGTCTGTCTCTCAGGCTGTCTCTCAGTCTCTCTCAGTATGTCTCTCAGTCTGTCTGTCTCTCAGTCTGTCTGTCTGTCTGTCTGTCTGTCTGTCAGTCTGTCTCTCAGTCTGTCTGTCTCTCTGTCTGTCTCTCAGTCTGTCTGTCTGTCTATCTGTCTGTCTCTCAGTCTGCCTGTCTCTCTGTCTGTCTCTCAGTCTGTATCTCTGTCTGTCTGTCTCTCAGTCTGTCTGTATCTCAGTCTGTCTGTCAGTCTGTCTCTCTGTCTGTCTCTCATTCTGTCAGTCTGTCTCTCTGTCTGTCTCTCAGTATGCCTGTCTCTCAGTCTGCCTGTCTCTCAGTCTGTCTCTCAGTCTGCCCTATCTGTCTGTCTGTCCCTCTGTCTGTCTCTCAGTATGTCTGTCTCTCAGTCTGTCTCTCAGTATGTCTCTCAATCTGTCTCTCAGTCTGTCTCTCAGTCTGTCTCTCAGTCTGTCTCTCAGGCTGTCTCTCAGTCTCTCTCAGTTGGTCTCTCAGTCTGTCTGTCTCTCAGTCTGTCTGTCTGTCTGTCTGTCAGTCTGTCTCTCAGTCTGTCTGTCTCTCTGTCTGTCTCTCAGTCTGTCTGTCTATCTGTCTGTCTCTCAGTCTGTCTCTCAGTATGTCTCTCAGTCTGTCTCTCAGTCTGTCTCTCAGTCTGTCTCTCAGTCTGTCTCTCAGGCTGTCTCTCAGTCTCTCTCAGTATGTCTCTCAGTCTGTCTGTCTCTCAGTCTGTCTGTCTGTCTGTCAGTCTGTCTCTCAGTCTGTCTGTCTCTCTGTCTGTCTCTCAGTCTGTCTGTCTGTCTATCTGTCTGTCTCTCAGTCTGCCTGTCTCTCTGTCCTTCTCTCAGTCTGTATCTCTGTCTGTCTGTCTCTCAGTCTGTCTGTATCTCAGTCTGTCTGTCAGTCTGTCTCTCTGTCTGTCTCTCATTCTGTCAGTCTGTCTCTCTGTCTGTCTCTCAGTCTGCCTGTCTCTCAGTCTGCCTGTCTCTCAGTCTGTCTGTCTCTCAGTCTGTCTCTCAGTCTGTATATCTGTCTGTCTCTCAGTCTGTCCTCTCTGTCTGTCTGTCTATCTGTCTGTCTCTCAGTATGTCTGTATCTCAGTCTGTCTTTCAGTCTGTCTCTCAGTCTGTCTCCCAGTCTGTCTCTCAGTCTGTCTCTCAGTCTGTCTCTCTGTCTGTCTGTCCAGTCTGTCTCTCTGTCTGTCTCTCTGTCTGTCTCTCAGTCTGTCTCTCAGTATGTCTCTCAGTCTGTCTCTCAGTCTGTCTCTCAGGCTGTCTCTCAGTCTCTCTCAGTCTGTCTCTCAGTCTGTCTGTCTCTCAGTCTGTCTGTCTGTCAATCTGTCTCTCAGTCTGTCTGTCTTTCTGTCTGTATCTCAGTTTGTCTGTCTCTTTGTCTGTCTCTCAGTCTGTCTGTCTCTCAGTATGTCTCTCAGTCTGTCTCCTAGTCTGTCTCTCAGTCTGTCTCTCAGTCTGTCTCTCAGTCTGTCTGTCTATCAGTCTGTCTGTCTCTCAGTATGTCTCTCAGTCTGTCTCTCTGCCTGTCTCTCAGTCTGACTCGCAGTCTGTCCTCTATGTCTGTCTGTCTCTCTGTCTGTCTCTCAGTATGTCTGTCTCTCAGTCTGTCTCTCAGTCTGTCTCCCAGTCTGTATCTCAGTCTGTCTCTCAGTCTGTCTCTCAGTCTGTCTCCCAGTCTGTCTCTCAGTCTGTCTCTCAGTCTGTCTCTCTGTCTGTCTGTCCAGTCTGTCTCTCTGTCTGTCTCTCTGTCTGTCTCCCAGTCTGTCTCTCAGTATGTCTCTCAGTCTGTCTCTCTGTCTGTCTGTCCAGTCTGTCTCTCTGTCTGTCTCTCTGTCTGTCTCTCAGTCTGTCTCTCAGTATGTATGTATCTCTGTCTGTCTCTCAGTCTGTATGTCTCTCAGTCTGTATGTCTGTCTGTCTGTCAGTCTGTCTCTCAGTCTGTCTGTCTATCAGTCTGTCTGTCTCTCAGTATGTCTCTCAGTCTGTCTCTCTGTCTGTCTCTCAGTCTGTCTCGCAGTCTGTCCTCTATGTCTGTCTGTCTCTCTGTCTGTATCTCAGTCTGTCTCTCAGTCTGTCTCCCAGTCTGTATCTCAGTCTGTCTCTCAGTCTGTCTCTCAGACTGTCTGTCTGTCTGTCTGTCTGTCTGTCTGTCTGTCTGTCTGTCTCTCAGTCTGTATGTCTCTCAGTATGTCTCTCAGTCTGTCTCCTAGTCTGTCTCTCAGTCTGTCTCTCAGTCTGTCTCTCAGTCTGTCTGTCTATCAGTCTGTCTGTCTCTCAGTATGTCTCTCAGTCTGTCTCTCTGCCTGTCTCTCAGTCTGACTCGCAGTCTGTCCTCTATGTCTGTCTGTCTCTCTGTCTGTCTCTCAGTATGTCTGTCTCTCAGTCTGTCTCTCAGTCTGTCTCCCAGTCTGTATCTCAGTCTGTCTCTCAGTCTGTCTCTCAGTCTGTCTCCCAGTCTGTCTCTCAGTCTGTCTCTCAGTCTGTCTCTCTGTCTGTCTGTCCAGTCTGTCTCTCTGTCTGTCTCTCTGTCTGTCTCCCAGTCTGTCTCTCAGTATGTCTCTCAGTCTGTCTCTCTGTCTGTCTGTCCAGTCTGTCTCTCTGTCTGTCTCTCTGTCTGTCTCTCAGTCTGTCTCTCAGTATGTATGTATCTCTGTCTGTCTCTCAGTCTGTATGTCTCTCAGTCTGTATGTCTGTCTGTCTGTCAGTCTGTCTCTCAGTCTGTCTGTCTATCAGTCTGTCTGTCTCTCAGTATGTCTCTCAGTCTGTCTCTCTGTCTGTCTCTCAGTCTGTCTCGCAGTCTGTCCTCTATGTCTGTCTGTCTCTCTGTCTGTCTCTCAGTCTGTCTCTCAGTCTGTCTCCCAGTCTGTATCTCAGTCTGTCTCTCAGTCTGTCTCTCAGACTGTCTGTCTGTCTGTCTGTCTGTCTGTCTGTCTGTCTGTCTCTCAGTCTGTATGTCTCTCAGTCTGTCTCTCAGTCTGTCTCTCAGTCTCTCTTAGTCTGTCTCTCAGTCTGTCTCTCAGTCTGTCTCTCAGTCTGTCTCTCAGTCTGTCTCTCTGTCTGTCTGTCCAGTCTGTCTCTCTGTCTGTCTCTCTGTCTGTCTCCCAGTCTGTCTCTCAGTATGTCTCTCAGTCTGTCTCTCTGTCTGTCTGTCCAGTCTGTCTCTCTGTCTGTCTCTCTGTCTGTCTCTCAGTCTGTCTCTCAGTATGTATGTATCTCTGTCTGTCTCTCAGTCTGTATGTCTCTCAGTCTGTATGTCTGTATGTCTGTCAGTCTGTCTCTCAGTCTGTCTGTCTATCAGTCTGTCTGTCTCTCAGTATGTCTCTCAGTCTGTCTCTCTGTCTGTCTCTCAGTCTGTCTCGCAGTCTGTCCTCTATGTCTGTCTGTCTCTCTGTCTGTCTCTCAGTCTGTCTCCCAGTCTGTATCTCAGTCTGTCTCTCAGTCTGTCTCTCAGTCTGTCTGTCTGTCTGTCGGTCTGTCTGTCTGTCTGTCTGTCTGTCTGTCTGTCTGTCTGTCTGTCTGTCTCTCAGTCTGTCTATCAGTCTGTATGTCTCCCTGTCTGTCTCTCAGTCTGTCTGTCTGTCAATCTGTCTCTCAGTCTGTCTGTCTTTCTGTCTGTATCTCAGTTTGTCTGTCTCTTTGTCTGTCTCTCAGTCTGTCTGTCTCTCAGTATGTCTCTCAGTCTGTCTCCTAGTCTGTCTCTCAGTCTGTCTCTCAGTCTGTCTCTCTGTCTGTCTGTCCAGTCTGTCTATCTGTCTGTCTGTCCAGTCTGTCTCTCTGTCTGTCTCTCTGTCTGTCTGTATGTCAGTCTGTCTCTCAGTCTGTCTCTCAGTCTGTCTCTCTGTCTGTCTCTCAGTCTGTCTGTCTGTCAATCTGTCTCTCAGTCTGTCTGTCTTTCTGTCTGTATCTCAGTTTGTCTGTCTCTTTGTCTGTCTCTCAGTCTGTCTGTCTCTCAGTATGTCTCTCAGTCTGTATCCTAGTCTGTCTCTCAGTCTGTCTCTCAGTCTGTCTCTCTGTCTGTCTGTCCAGTCTGTCTCTCTGTCTGTCTGTCCAGTCTGTCTCTATGTCTGTCTCTCTGTCTGTCTGTCTCTCAGTCTGTCTGTCTCTCTGTCTGTCTCCCAGTCTGTCTCTCAGTCTGTCTCTCAGTCTGTCTCTCTGTCTGTCTGTCCAGTCTGTCTATCTGTCTGTCTCTCTGTCTGTCTCTCAGTCTGTCTATCAGTCTGTATGTCTCTCAGTCTGTATGTCTGTCTGTCTGTCAGTCTGTCTCTCAGTATGTCTCTCAGTCTGTCTCTCTGTCTGTCTCTCAGTCTGTCTCGCAGTCTGTCCTCTATGTCTGTCTGTCTCTCTGTCTGTCTCTCAGTATGTCTGTCTCTCAGTCTGTCTCTCAGTCTGTCTCCCAGTCTGTATCTCAGTCTGTCTCTCAGTCTGTCTCTCAGTCTGTATGTCTCTCTGGTTGTCTCTCAGTCTGTCTATCAGTCTGTATGTCTCTCTGTCTGTCTCTCAGTCTGTCTGTCTGTCAATCTGTCTCTCAGTCTGTCTGTCTTTCTGTCTGTATCTCAGTTTGTCTGTCTCTTTGTCTGTCTCTCAGTCTGTCTGTCTCTCAGTATGTCTCTCAGTCTGTCTCCTAGTCTGTCTCTCAGTCTGTCTCTCAGTCTGTCTCTCTGTCTCTCAGTATGTCTGTCTGTCTGTCAGTCTGTCTCTCAGTCTGTCTCTCAGTCTGCCCTCTCTGTCTGTCCCTTTGTCTGTCTCTCAGTATGTCTGTCTCTCAGTCTGTCTCTCAGTATGTCTCTCAGTCTGTCTCTCAGTCTGTATGTCAGTCTGTCTCTCAGTCTGTCTCTCAGTCTGCCCTATCTGTCTGTCTGTCCCTCTGTCTGTCTCTCAGTATGTCTGTCTCTCAGTCTGTCTCTCAGTATGTCTCTCAGTCTGTCTCTCAGTCTGTCTCTCAGTCTGTCTCTCAGTCTGTCTCTCAGGCTGTCTCTCAGTCTCTCTCAGTCTGTCTCTCAGTCTGTCTGTCTCTCAGTCTGTCTGTCTGTCTGTCTGTCAGTCTGTCTGTCTCTCAGTCTGTCTGTCTCTCTGTCTGTCTGTCTATCTGTCTGTCTCTCAGTCTGTCTCTCAGTATGTCTCTCA
Source organism: Notolepis coatsorum (assembly GCF_963971535.1). NCBI lineage: Eukaryota > Metazoa > Chordata > Actinopteri > Aulopiformes > Paralepididae > Notolepis > Notolepis coatsorum. Next base: position 162,798 of record NW_028170754.1, on the reverse strand, counting down.
GTCTGTCTCTCAGTCTGTCTCTCAGTCTGTCTCTCAGTCTGTCTCTCAGGCTGTCTCTCAGTCTCTCTCAGTATGTCTCTCAGTCTGTCTGTCTCTCAGTCTGTCTGTCTGTCTGTCTGTCTGTCTGTCAGTCTGTCTCTCAGTCTGTCTGTCTCTCTGTCTGTCTCTCAGTCTGTCTGTCTGTCTATCTGTCTGTCTCTCAGTCTGCCTGTCTCTCTGTCTGTCTCTCAGTCTGTATCTCTGTCTGTCTGTCTCTCAGTCTGTCTGTATCTCAGTCTGTCTGTCAGTCTGTCTCTCTGTCTGTCTCTCATTCTGTCAGTCTGTCTCTCTGTCTGTCTCTCAGTATGCCTGTCTCTCAGTCTGCCTGTCTCTCAGTCTGTCTCTCAGTCTGCCCTATCTGTCTGTCTGTCCCTCTGTCTGTCTCTCAGTATGTCTGTCTCTCAGTCTGTCTCTCAGTATGTCTCTCAATCTGTCTCTCAGTCTGTCTCTCAGTCTGTCTCTCAGTCTGTCTCTCAGGCTGTCTCTCAGTCTCTCTCAGTTGGTCTCTCAGTCTGTCTGTCTCTCAGTCTGTCTGTCTGTCTGTCTGTCAGTCTGTCTCTCAGTCTGTCTGTCTCTCTGTCTGTCTCTCAGTCTGTCTGTCTATCTGTCTGTCTCTCAGTCTGTCTCTCAGTATGTCTCTCAGTCTGTCTCTCAGTCTGTCTCTCAGTCTGTCTCTCAGTCTGTCTCTCAGGCTGTCTCTCAGTCTCTCTCAGTATGTCTCTCAGTCTGTCTGTCTCTCAGTCTGTCTGTCTGTCTGTCAGTCTGTCTCTCAGTCTGTCTGTCTCTCTGTCTGTCTCTCAGTCTGTCTGTCTGTCTATCTGTCTGTCTCTCAGTCTGCCTGTCTCTCTGTCCTTCTCTCAGTCTGTATCTCTGTCTGTCTGTCTCTCAGTCTGTCTGTATCTCAGTCTGTCTGTCAGTCTGTCTCTCTGTCTGTCTCTCATTCTGTCAGTCTGTCTCTCTGTCTGTCTCTCAGTCTGCCTGTCTCTCAGTCTGCCTGTCTCTCAGTCTGTCTGTCTCTCAGTCTGTCTCTCAGTCTGTATATCTGTCTGTCTCTCAGTCTGTCCTCTCTGTCTGTCTGTCTATCTGTCTGTCTCTCAGTATGTCTGTATCTCAGTCTGTCTTTCAGTCTGTCTCTCAGTCTGTCTCCCAGTCTGTCTCTCAGTCTGTCTCTCAGTCTGTCTCTCTGTCTGTCTGTCCAGTCTGTCTCTCTGTCTGTCTCTCTGTCTGTCTCTCAGTCTGTCTCTCAGTATGTCTCTCAGTCTGTCTCTCAGTCTGTCTCTCAGGCTGTCTCTCAGTCTCTCTCAGTCTGTCTCTCAGTCTGTCTGTCTCTCAGTCTGTCTGTCTGTCAATCTGTCTCTCAGTCTGTCTGTCTTTCTGTCTGTATCTCAGTTTGTCTGTCTCTTTGTCTGTCTCTCAGTCTGTCTGTCTCTCAGTATGTCTCTCAGTCTGTCTCCTAGTCTGTCTCTCAGTCTGTCTCTCAGTCTGTCTCTCAGTCTGTCTGTCTATCAGTCTGTCTGTCTCTCAGTATGTCTCTCAGTCTGTCTCTCTGCCTGTCTCTCAGTCTGACTCGCAGTCTGTCCTCTATGTCTGTCTGTCTCTCTGTCTGTCTCTCAGTATGTCTGTCTCTCAGTCTGTCTCTCAGTCTGTCTCCCAGTCTGTATCTCAGTCTGTCTCTCAGTCTGTCTCTCAGTCTGTCTCCCAGTCTGTCTCTCAGTCTGTCTCTCAGTCTGTCTCTCTGTCTGTCTGTCCAGTCTGTCTCTCTGTCTGTCTCTCTGTCTGTCTCCCAGTCTGTCTCTCAGTATGTCTCTCAGTCTGTCTCTCTGTCTGTCTGTCCAGTCTGTCTCTCTGTCTGTCTCTCTGTCTGTCTCTCAGTCTGTCTCTCAGTATGTATGTATCTCTGTCTGTCTCTCAGTCTGTATGTCTCTCAGTCTGTATGTCTGTCTGTCTGTCAGTCTGTCTCTCAGTCTGTCTGTCTATCAGTCTGTCTGTCTCTCAGTATGTCTCTCAGTCTGTCTCTCTGTCTGTCTCTCAGTCTGTCTCGCAGTCTGTCCTCTATGTCTGTCTGTCTCTCTGTCTGTCTCTCAGTCTGTCTCTCAGTCTGTCTCCCAGTCTGTATCTCAGTCTGTCTCTCAGTCTGTCTCTCAGACTGTCTGTCTGTCTGTCTGTCTGTCTGTCTGTCTGTCTGTCTCTCAGTCTGTATGTCTCTCAGTCTGTCTCTCAGTCTGTCTCTCAGTCTCTCTTAGTCTGTCTCTCAGTCTGTCTCTCAGTCTGTCTCTCAGTCTGTCTCTCTGTCTGTCTGTCCAGTCTGTCTCTCTGTCTGTCTCTCTGTCTGTCTCCCAGTCTGTCTCTCAGTATGTCTCTCAGTCTGTCTCTCTGTCTGTCTGTCCAGTCTGTCTCTCTGTCTGTCTCTCTGTCTGTCTCTCAGTCTGTCTCTCAGTATGTATGTATCTCTGTCTGTCTCTCAGTCTGTATGTCTCTCAGTCTGTATGTCTGTATGTCTGTCAGTCTGTCTCTCAGTCTGTCTGTCTATCAGTCTGTCTGTCTCTCAGTATGTCTCTCAGTCTGTCTCTCTGTCTGTCTCTCAGTCTGTCTCGCAGTCTGTCCTCTATGTCTGTCTGTCTCTCTGTCTGTCTCTCAGTCTGTCTCCCAGTCTGTATCTCAGTCTGTCTCTCAGTCTGTCTCTCAGTCTGTCTGTCTGTCTGTCTGTCTGTCTGTCTGTCTGTCTGTCTGTCTGTCTGTCTGTCTGTCTGTCTGTCTGTCTCTCAGTCTGTCTATCAGTCTGTATGTCTCCCTGTCTGTCTCTCAGTCTGTCTGTCTGTCAATCTGTCTCTCAGTCTGTCTGTCTTTCTGTCTGTATCTCAGTTTGTCTGTCTCTTTGTCTGTCTCTCAGTCTGTCTGTCTCTCAGTATGTCTCTCAGTCTGTCTCCTAGTCTGTCTCTCAGTCTGTCTCTCAGTCTGTCTCTCTGTCTGTCTGTCCAGTCTGTCTATCTGTCTGTCTGTCCAGTCTGTCTCTCTGTCTGTCTCTCTGTCTGTCTGTATGTCAGTCTGTCTCTCAGTCTGTCTCTCAGTCTGTCTCTCTGTCTGTCTCTCAGTCTGTCTGTCTGTCAATCTGTCTCTCAGTCTGTCTGTCTTTCTGTCTGTATCTCAGTTTGTCTGTCTCTTTGTCTGTCTCTCAGTCTGTCTGTCTCTCAGTATGTCTCTCAGTCTGTATCCTAGTCTGTCTCTCAGTCTGTCTCTCAGTCTGTCTCTCTGTCTGTCTGTCCAGTCTGTCTCTCTGTCTGTCTGTCCAGTCTGTCTCTATGTCTGTCTCTCTGTCTGTCTGTCTCTCAGTCTGTCTGTCTCTCTGTCTGTCTCCCAGTCTGTCTCTCAGTCTGTCTCTCAGTCTGTCTCTCTGTCTGTCTGTCCAGTCTGTCTCTCTGTCTGTCTCTCTGTCTGTCTCTCAGTCTGTCTATCAGTCTGTATGTCTCTCAGTCTGTATGTCTGTCTGTCTGTCAGTCTGTCTCTCAGTATGTCTCTCAGTCTGTCTCTCTGTCTGTCTCTCAGTCTGTCTCGCAGTATGTCCTCTATGTCTGTCTGTCTCTCTGTCTGTCTCTCAGTATGTCTGTCTCTCAGTCTGTCTCTCAGTCTGTCTCCCAGTCTGTATCTCAGTCTGTCTCTCAGTCTGTCTCTCAGTCTGTATGTCTCTCTGGTTGTCTCTCAGTCTGTCTATCAGTCTGTATGTCTCTCTGTCTGTCTCTCAGTCTGTCTGTCTGTCAATCTGTCTCTCAGTCTGTCTGTCTTTCTGTCTGTATCTCAGTTTGTCTGTCTCTTTGTCTGTCTCTCAGTCTGTCTGTCTCTCAGTATGTCTCTCAGTCTGTCTCCTAGTCTGTCTCTCAGTCTGTCTCTCAGTCTGTCTCTCTGTCTCTCAGTATGTCTGTCTGTCTGTCAGTCTGTCTCTCAGTCTGTCTCTCAGTCTGCCCTCTCTGTCTGTCCCTTTGTCTGTCTCTCAGTATGTCTGTCTCTCAGTCTGTCTCTCAGTATGTCTCTCAGTCTGTCTCTCAGTCTGTATGTCAGTCTGTCTCTCAGTCTGTCTCTCAGTCTGCCCTATCTGTCTGTCTGTCCCTCTGTCTGTCTCTCAGTATGTCTGTCTCTCAGTCTGTCTCTCAGTATGTCTCTCAGTCTGTCTCTCAGTCTGTCTCTCAGTCTGTCTCTCAGTCTGTCTCTCAGGCTGTCTCTCAGTCTCTCTCAGTCTGTCTCTCAGTCTGTCTGTCTCTCAGTCTGTCTGTCTGTCTGTCTGTCAGTCTGTCTGTCTCTCAGTCTGTCTGTCTCTCTGTCTGTCTGTCTATCTGTCTGTCTCTCAGTCTGTCTCTCAGTATGTCTCTCAGTCTGTCTCTCAGTCTGTCTCTCAGTCTGTCTCTCAGTCTGTCTCTCAGGCTGTCTCTCAGTCTCTCTCAGTATGTCTCTCAGTCTGTCTGTCTCTCAGTCTGTCTGTCTGTCTGTCTGTCTGTCTGTCTGTCTGTCAGTCTGTCTCTCAGTCTGTCTGTCTCTCTGTCTGTCTCTCAGTCTGTCTGTCTGTCTATCTGTCTGTCTCTCAGTCTGCCTGTCTCTCTGTCTGTCTCTCAGTCTGTATCTCTGTCTGTCTGTCTCTCAGTCTGTCTGTATCTCAGTCTGTCTGTCAGTCTGTCTCTCTGTCTGTCTCTCATTCTGTCAGTCTGTCTCTCTGTCTGTCTCTCAGTATGCCTGTCTCTCAGTCTGCCTGTCTCTCAGTCTGTCTGTCTCTCAGTCTGTCTCTCAGTCTGTATATCTGTCTGTCTCTCAGTCTGTCCTCTCTGTCTGTCTGTCTATCTGTCTGTCTCTCAGCATGTCTGTATCTCAGTCTGTCTCTCAGTCTGTCTCTCTGTCTGTCTGTCCAGTCTGTCTCTCTGTCTGTCTCTCTGTCTGTCTCCCAGTCTGTCTCTCAGTATGTCTCTCAGTCTGTCTCTCTGTCTGTCTGTCCAGTCTGTCTCTCTGTCTGTCTCTCTGTCTGTCTCTCAGTCTGTCTCTCAGTATGTATGTATCTCTGTCTGTCTCTCAGTCTGTATGTCTCTCAGTCTGTATGTCTGTCTGTCTGTCAGTCTGTCTCTCAGTCTGTCTGTCTATCAGTCTGTCTGTCTCTCAGTATGTCTCTCAGTCTGTCTCTCTGTCTGTCTCTCAGTCTGTCTCGCAGTCTGTCCTCTATGTCTGTCTGTCTCTCTGTCTGTCTCTCAGTCTGTCTCTCAGTCTGTCTCCCAGTCTGTATCTCAGTCTGTCTCTCAGTCTGTCTCTCAGACTGTCTGTCTGTCTGTCTGTCTGTCTGTCTGTCTGTCTGTCTCTCAGTCTGTATGTCTCTCAGTCTGTCTCTCAGTCTGTCTCTCAGTCTCTCTTAGTCTGTCTCTCAGTCTGTCTCTCAGTCTGTCTCTCAGTCTGTCTCTCAGTCTGTCTCTCTGTCTGTCTGTCCAGTCTGTCTCTCTGTCTGTCTCTCTGTCTGTCTCCCAGTCTGTCTCTCAGTATGTCTCTCAGTCTGTCTCTCTGTCTGTCTGTCCAGTCTGTCTCTCTGTCTGTCTCTCTGTCTGTCTCTCAGTCTGTCTCTCAGTATGTATGTATCTCTGTCTGTCTCTCAGTCTGTATGTCTCTCAGTCTGTATGTCTGTATGTCTGTCAGTCTGTCTCTCAGTCTGTCTGTCTATCAGTCTGTCTGTCTCTCAGTATGTCTCTCAGTCTGTCTCTCTGTCTGTCTCTCAGTCTGTCTCGCAGTCTGTCCTCTATGTCTGTCTGTCTCTCTGTCTGTCTCTCAGTCTGTCTCCCAGTCTGTATCTCAGTCTGTCTCTCAGTCTGTCTCTCAGTCTGTCTGTCTGTCTGTCGGTCTGTCTGTCTGTCTGTCTGTCTGTCTGTCTGTCTGTCTGTCTGTCTCTCAGTCTGTCTATCAGTCTGTATGTCTCCCTGTCTGTCTCTCAGTCTGTCTGTCTGTCAATCTGTCTCTCAGTCTGTCTGTCTTTCTGTCTGTATCTCAGTTTGTCTGTCTCTTTGTCTGTCTCTCAGTCTGTCTGTCTCTCAGTATGTCTCTCAGTATGTCTCCTAGTCTGTCTCTCAGTCTGTCTCTCAGTCTGTCTCTCTGTCTGTCTGTCCAGTCTGTCTATCTGTCTGTCTGTCCAGTCTGTCTCTCTGTCTGTCTCTCTGTCTGTCTGTATGTCAGTCTGTCTCTCAGTCTGTCTCTCAGTCTGTCTCTCTGTCTGTCTCTCAGTCTGTCTGTCTGTCAATCTGTCTCTCAGTCTGTCTGTCTTTCTGTCTGTATCTCAGTTTGTCTGTCTCTTTGTCTGTCTCTCAGTCTGTCTGTCTCTCAGTATGTCTCTCAGTCTGTATCCTAGTCTGTCTCTCAGTCTGTCTCTCAGTCTGTCTCTCTGTCTGTCTGTCCAGTCTGTCTCTCTGTCTGTCTGTCCAGTCTGTCTCTATGTCTGTCTCTCTGTCTGTCTGTCTCTCAGTCTGTCTGTCTCTCTGTCTGTCTCCCAGTCTGTCTCTCAGTCTGTCTCTCAGTCTGTCTCTCTGTCTGTCTGTCCAGTCTGTCTATCTGTCTGTCTCTCTGTCTGTCTCTCAGTCTGTCTATCAGTCTGTATGTCTCTCAGTCTGTATGTCTGTCTGTCTGTCAGTCTGTCTCTCAGTATGTCTCTCAGTCTGTCTCTCTGTCTGTCTCTCAGTCTGTCTCGCAGTCTGTCCTCTATGTCTGTCTGTCTCTCTGTCTGTCTCTCAGTATGTCTGTCTCTCAGTCTGTCTCTCAGTCTGTCTCCCAGTCTGTATCTCAGTCTGTCTCTCAGTCTGTCTCTCAGTCTGTATGTCTCTCTGGTTGTCTCTCAGTCTGTCTATCAGTCTGTATGTCTCTCTGTCTGTCTCTCAGTCTGTCTGTCTGTCAATCTGTCTCTCAGTCTGTCTGTCTTTCTGTCTGTATCTCAGTTTGTCTGTCTCTTTGTCTGTCTCTCAGTCTGTCTGTCTCTCAGTATGTCTCTCAGTCTGTCTCCTAGTCTGTCTCTCAGTCTGTCTCTCAGTCTGTCTCTCTGTCTCTCAGTATGTCTGTCTGTCTGTCAGTCTGTCTCTCAGTCTGTCTCTCAGTCTGCCCTCTCTGTCTGTCCCTTTGTCTGTCTCTCAGTATGTCTGTCTCTCAGTATGTCTCTCAGTATGTCTCTCAGTCTGTCTCTCAGTCTGTATGTCAGTCTGTCTCTCAGTCTGTCTCTCAGTCTGCCCTATCTGTCTGTCTGTCCCTCTGTCTGTCTCTCAGTATGTCTGTCTCTCAGTCTGTCTCTCAGTATGTCTCTCAGTCTGTCTCTCAGTCTGTCTCTCAGTCTGTCTCTCAGTCTGTCTCTCAGGCTGTCTCTCAGTCTCTCTCAGTCTGTCTCTCAGTCTGTCTGTCTCTCAGTCTGTCTGTCTGTCTGTCTGTCAGTCTGTCTGTCTCTCAGTCTGTCTGTCTCTCTGTCTGTCTGTCTATCTGTCTGTCTCTCAGTCTGTCTCTCAGTATGTCTCTCAGTCTGTCTCTCAGTCTGTCTCTCAGTCTGTCTCTCAGTCTGTCTCTCAGGCTGTCTCTCAGTCTCTCTCAGTATGTCTCTCAGTCTGTCTGTCTCTCAGTCTGTCTGTCTGTCTGTCTGTCTGTCTGTCAGTCTGTCTCTCAGTCTGTCTGTCTCTCTGTCTGTCTCTCAGTCTGTCTGTCTGTCTATCTGTCTGTCTCTCAGTCTGCCTGTCTCTCTGTCTGTCTCTCAGTCTGTATCTCTGTCTGTCTGTCTCTCAGTCTGTCTGTATCTCAGTCTGTCTGTCAGTCTGTCTCTCTGTCTGTCTCTCATTCTGTCAGTCTGTCTCTCTGTCTGTCTCTCAGTATGCCTGTCTCTCAGTCTGCCTGTCTCTCAGTCTGTCTCTCAGTCTGCCCTATCTGTCTGTCTGTCCCTCTGTCTGTCTCTCAGTATGTCTGTCTCTCAGTCTGTCTCTCAGTATGTCTCTCAATCTGTCTCTCAGTCTGTCTCTCAGTCTGTCTCTCAGTCTGTCTCTCAGGCTGTCTCTCAGTCTCTCTCAGTTGGTCTCTCAGTCTGTCTGTCTCTCAGTCTGTCTGTCTGTCTGTCTGTCAGTCTGTCTCTCAGTCTGTCTGTCTCTCTGTCTGTCTCTCAGTCTGTCTGTCTATCTGTCTGTCTCTCAGTCTGTCTCTCAGTATGTCTCTCAGTCTGTCTCTCAGTCTGTCTCTCAGTCTGTCTCTCAGTCTGTCTCTCAGGCTGTCTCTCAGTCTCTCTCAGTATGTCTCTCAGTCTGTCTGTCTCTCAGTCTGTCTGTCTGTCTGTCAGTCTGTCTCTCAGTCTGTCTGTCTCTCTGTCTGTCTCTCAGTCTGTCTGTCTGTCTATCTGTCTGTCTCTCAGTCTGCCTGTCTCTCTGTCCTTCTCTCAGTCTGTATCTCTGTCTGTCTGTCTCTCAGTCTGTCTGTATCTCAGTCTGTCTGTCAGTCTGTCTCTCTGTCTGTCTCTCATTCTGTCAGTCTGTCTCTCTGTCTGTCTCTCAGTCTGCCTGTCTCTCAGTCTGCCTGTCTCTCAGTCTGTCTGTCTCTCAGTCTGTCTCTCAGTCTGTATATCTGTCTGTCTCTCAGTCTGTCCTCTCTGTCTGTCTGTCTATCTGTCTGTCTCTCAGTATGTCTGTATCTCAGTCTGTCTTTCAGTCTGTCTCTCAGTCTGTCTCCCAGTCTGTCTCTCAGTCTGTCTCTCAGTCTGTCTCTCTGTCTGTCTGTCCAGTCTGTCTCTCTGTCTGTCTCTCTGTCTGTCTCTCAGTCTGTCTCTCAGTATGTCTCTCAGTCTGTCTCTCAGTCTGTCTCTCAGGCTGTCTCTCAGTCTCTCTCAGTCTGTCTCTCAGTCTGTCTGTCTCTCAGTCTGTCTGTCTGTCAATCTGTCTCTCAGTCTGTCTGTCTTTCTGTCTGTATCTCAGTTTGTCTGTCTCTTTGTCTGTCTCTCAGTCTGTCTGTCTCTCAGTATGTCTCTCAGTCTGTCTCCTAGTCTGTCTCTCAGTCTGTCTCTCAGTCTGTCTCTCAGTCTGTCTGTCTATCAGTCTGTCTGTCTCTCAGTATGTCTCTCAGTCTGTCTCTCTGCCTGTCTCTCAGTCTGACTCGCAGTCTGTCCTCTATGTCTGTCTGTCTCTCTGTCTGTCTCTCAGTATGTCTGTCTCTCAGTCTGTCTCTCAGTCTGTCTCCCAGTCTGTATCTCAGTCTGTCTCTCAGTCTGTCTCTCAGTCTGTCTCCCAGTCTGTCTCTCAGTCTGTCTCTCAGTCTGTCTCTCTGTCTGTCTGTCCAGTCTGTCTCTCTGTCTGTCTCTCTGTCTGTCTCCCAGTCTGTCTCTCAGTATGTCTCTCAGTCTGTCTCTCTGTCTGTCTGTCCAGTCTGTCTCTCTGTCTGTCTCTCTGTCTGTCTCTCAGTCTGTCTCTCAGTATGTATGTATCTCTGTCTGTCTCTCAGTCTGTATGTCTCTCAGTCTGTATGTCTGTCTGTCTGTCAGTCTGTCTCTCAGTCTGTCTGTCTATCAGTCTGTCTGTCTCTCAGTATGTCTCTCAGTCTGTCTCTCTGTCTGTCTCTCAGTCTGTCTCGCAGTCTGTCCTCTATGTCTGTCTGTCTCTCTGTCTGTCTCTCAGTCTGTCTCTCAGTCTGTCTCCCAGTCTGTATCTCAGTCTGTCTCTCAGTCTGTCTCTCAGACTGTCTGTCTGTCTGTCTGTCTGTCTGTCTGTCTGTCTGTCTCTCAGTCTGTATGTCTCTCAGTCTGTCTCTCAGTCTGTCTCTCAGTCTCTCTTAGTCTGTCTCTCAGTCTGTCTCTCAGTCTGTCTCTCAGTCTGTCTCTCTGTCTGTCTGTCCAGTCTGTCTCTCTGTCTGTCTCTCTGTCTGTCTCCCAGTCTGTCTCTCAGTATGTCTCTCAGTCTGTCTCTCTGTCTGTCTGTCCAGTCTGTCTCTCTGTCTGTCTCTCTGTCTGTCTCTCAGTCTGTCTCTCAGTATGTATGTATCTCTGTCTGTCTCTCAGTCTGTATGTCTCTCAGTCTGTATGTCTGTATGTCTGTCAGTCTGTCTCTCAGTCTGTCTGTCTATCAGTCTGTCTGTCTCTCAGTATGTCTCTCAGTCTGTCTCTCTGTCTGTCTCTCAGTCTGTCTCGCAGTCTGTCCTCTATGTCTGTCTGTCTCTCTGTCTGTCTCTCAGTCTGTCTCCCAGTCTGTATCTCAGTCTGTCTCTCAGTCTGTCTCTCAGTCTGTCTGTCTGTCTGTCTGTCTGTC
>NW_028170754.1:45000-147500 GCF_963971535.1 Notolepis coatsorum | reverse complement strand
TCTGTCTGTCTGTCTGTCTGTCTGTCTCTCAGTCTGTCTATCAGTCTGTATGTCTCCCTGTCTGTCTCTCAGTCTGTCTGTCTGTCAATCTGTCTCTCAGTCTGTCTGTCTTTCTGTCTGTATCTCAGTTTGTCTGTCTCTTTGTCTGTCTCTCAGTCTGTCTGTCTCTCAGTATGTCTCTCAGTCTGTCTCCTAGTCTGTCTCTCAGTCTGTCTCTCAGTCTGTCTCTCTGTCTGTCTGTCCAGTCTGTCTATCTGTCTGTCTGTCCAGTCTGTCTCTCTGTCTGTCTCTCTGTCTGTCTGTCTCTCAGTCTGTCTGTATGTCAGTCTGTCTCTCAGTCTGTCTCTCAGTCTGTCTCTCTGTCTGTCTCTCAGTCTGTCTGTCTGTCAATCTGTCTCTCAGTCTGTCTGTCTTTCTGTCTGTATCTCAGTTTGTCTGTCTCTTTGTCTGTCTCTCAGTCTGTCTGTCTCTCAGTATGTCTCTCAGTCTGTATCCTAGTCTGTCTCTCAGTCTGTCTCTCAGTCTGTCTCTCTGTCTGTCTGTCCAGTCTGTCTCTCTGTCTGTCTGTCCAGTCTGTCTCTCTGTCTGTCTCTCTGTCTGTCTGTCTCTCAGTCTGTCTGTCTCTCTGTCTGTCTCCCAGTCTGTCTCTCAGTCTGTCTCTCAGTCTGCCTCTCTGTCTGTCTGTCCAGTCTGTCTCTCTGTCTGTCTCTCTGTCTGTCTCTCAGTCTGTCTCTCAGTATGTATGTCTCTCTGTCTGTCTATCAGTCTGTCTGTCTCTCAGTATGTCTCTCAGTCTGTCTCTCTGTCTGTCTCTCAGTCTGTCTCGCAGTCTGTCCTCTATGTCTGTCTGTCTCTCTGTATGTCTCTCAGTATGTCTGTCTCTCAGTCTGTCTCTCAGTCTGTCTCCCAGTCTGTATCTCAGTCTGTCTCTCAGTCTGTCTCTCAGTCTGTATGTCTCTCTGTCTGTCTCTCAGTCTGTCTATCAGTCTGTATGTCTCTCTGTCTGTCTCTCAGTCTGTCTGTCTGTCAATCTGTCTCTCAGTCTGTCTGTCTTTCTGTCTGTATCTCAGTTTGTCTGTCTCTTTGTCTGTCTCTCAGTCTGTCTGTCTCTCAGTATGTCTCTCAGTCTGTCTCCTAGTCTGTCTCTCAGTCTGTCTCTCAGTCTGTCTCTCTGTCTCTCAGTATGTCTGTCTGTCTGTCAGTCTGTCTCTCAGTCTGTCTCTCAGTCTGCCCTCTCTGTCTGTCCCTTTGTCTGTCTCTCAGTATGTCTGTCTCTCAGTCTGTCTCTCAGTATGTCTCTCAGTCTGTCTCTCAGTCTGTCTGTCAGTCTGTCTCTCAGTCTGTCTCTCAGTCTGCCCTATCTGTCTGTCTGTCCCTCTGTCTGTCTCTCAGTATGTCTGTCTCTCAGTCTGTCTCTCAGTATGTCTCTCAGTCTGTCTCTCAGTCTGTCTCTCAGTCTGTCTCTCAGTCTGTCTCTCAGGCTGTCTCTCAGTCTCTCTCAGTCTGTCTCTCAGTCTGTCTGTCTCTCAGTCTGTCTGTCTCTCTGTCTGTCTCTCAGTCTGTCTGTCTATCTGTCTGTCTCTCAGTCTGTCTCTCAGTATGTCTCTCAGTCTGTCTCTCAGTCTGTCTCTCAGTCTGTCTCTCAGTCTGTCTCTCAGGCTGTCTCTCAGTCTCTCTCAGTATGTCTCTCAGTCTGTCTGTCTCTCAGTCTGTCTGTCTGTCTGTCAGTCTGTCTCTCAGTCTGTCTGTCTCTCTGTCTGTCTCTCAGTCTGTCTGTCTGTCTATCTGTCTGTCTCTCAGTCTGCCTGTCTCTCTGTCCTTCTCTCAGTCTGTATCTCTGTCTGTCTGTCTCTCAGTCTGTCTGTATCTCAGTCTGTCTGTCAGTCTGTCTCTCTGTCTGTCTCTCATTCTGTCAGTCTGTCTCCCAGTCTGTCTCTCAGTCTGTCTCTCAGTCTGTATATCTGTCTGTCTCTCAGTCTGTCCTCTCTGTCTGTCTGTCTATCTGTCTGTCTCTCAGTCTGCCTGTCTCTCTGTCTGTCTCTCAGTCTGTATCTCTGTCTGTCTGTCTCTCAGTCTGTCTGTATCTCAGTCTGTCCAGTCTGTCTCTCTGTCTGTCTCTCTGTCTGTCTCTCAGTCTGTCTCTCAGTATGTCTCTCAGTCTGTCTCTCAGTCTGTCTCTCAGTCTGTCTCTCAGTCTGTCTCTCAGGCTGTCTCTCAGTCTCTCTCAGTCTGTCTCTCAGTCTGTCTGTCTCTCAGTCTGTCTGTCTGTCAATCTGTCTCTCAGTCTGTCTGTCTTTCTGTCTGTATCTCAGTTTGTCTGTCTCTTTGTCTGTCTCTCAGTCTGTCTGTCTCTCAGTATGTCTCTCAGTCTGTCTCCTAGTCTGTCTCTCAGTCTGTCTCTCAGTCTGTCTCTCAGTCTGTCTGTCTATCAGTCTGTCTGTCTCTCAGTATGTCTCTCAGTCTGTCTCTCTGTCTGTCTCTCAGTCTGACTCGCAGTCTGTCCTCTATGTCTGTCTGTCTCTCTGTCTGTCTCTCAGTATGTCTGTCTCTCAGTCTGTCTCTCAGTCTGTCTCCCAGTCTGTATCTCAGTCTGTCTCTCAGTCTGTCTCTCAGTCTGTCTCCCAGTCTGTCTCTCAGTCTGTCTCTCAGTCTGTCTCTCTGTCTGTCTGTCCAGTCTGTCTCTCTGTCTGTCTCTCTGTCTGTCTCCCAGTCTGTCTCTCAGTATGTCTCTCAGTCTGTCTCTCTGTCTGTCTGTCCAGTCTGTCTCTCTGTCTGTCTCTCTGTCTGTCTCTCAGTCTGTCTCTCAGTATGTATGTATCTCTGTCTGTCTCTCAGTCTGTATGTCTCTCAGTCTGTATGTCTGTCTGTCTGTCAGTCTGTCTCTCAGTCTGTCTGTCTATCAGTCTGTCTGTCTCTCAGTATGTCTCTCAGTCTGTCTCTCTGTCTGTCTCTCAGTCTGTCTCGCAGTCTGTCCTCTATGTCTGTCTGTCTCTCTGTATGTCTCTCAGTCTGTCTCTCAGTCTGTCTCCCAGTCTGTATCTCAGTCTGTCTCTCAGTCTGTCTCTCAGTCTGTCTGTCTGTCTATCTGTCTGTCTGTCTGTCTGTCTCTCAGTCTGTATGTCTCTCAGTCTGTCTCTCAGTCTGTCTCTCAGTCTCTCTTAGTCTGTCTCTCAGTCTGTCTCTCAGTCTGTCTCTCAGTCTGTCTCTCTGTCTGTCTGTCCAGTCTGTCTCTCTGTCTGTCTCTCTGTCTGTCTCCCAGTCTGTCTCTCAGTATGTCTCTCAGTCTGTCTCTCTGTCTGTCTGTCCAGTCTGTCTCTCTGTCTGTCTCTCTGTCTGTCTCTCAGTCTGTCTCTCAGTATGTATGTATCTCTGTCTGTCTCTCAGTCTGTATGTCTCTCAGTCTGTATGTCTGTATGTCTGTCAGTCTGTCTCTCAGTCTGTCTGTCTATCAGTCTGTCTGTCTCTCAGTATGTCTCTCAGTCTGTCTCTCTGTCTGTCTCTCAGTCTGTCTCGCAGTCTGTCCTCTATGTCTGTCTGTCTCTCTGTCTGTCTCTCAGTCTGTCTCCCAGTCTGTATCTCAGTCTGTCTCTCAGTCTGTCTCTCAGTCTGTCTGTCTGTCTGTCTGTCTGTCTGTCTGTCTGTCTGTCTGTCTGTCTGTCTGTCTGTCTGTCTCTCAGTATGTCTCTCAGTCTGTCTCTCTGTCTGTCTCTCAGTCTGTCTCGCAGTCTGTCCTCTATGTCTGTCTGTCTCTCTGTCTGTCTCTCAGTCTGTCTCCCAGTCTGTATCTCAGTCTGTCTCTCAGTCTGTCTCTCAGTCTGTCTGTCTGTCTGTCTGTCTGTCTGTCTGTCTGTCTGTCTGTCTGTCTGTCTGTCTGTCTGTCTGTCTGTCTGTCTGTCTGTCTGTCTGTCTGTCTGTCTGTCTGTCTGTCCGTCTGTCTGTCTGTCTGTCTGTCTGTCTGTCTCTCAGTCTGTCTATCAGTCTGTATGTCTCCCTGTCTGTCTCTCAGTCTGTCTGTCTGTCAATCTGTCTCTCAGTCTGTCTGTCTTTCTGTCTGTATCTCAGTTTGTCTGTCTCTTTGTCTGTCTCTCAGTCTGTCTGTCTCTCAGTATGTCTCTCAGTCTGTCTCCTAGTCTGTCTCTCAGTCTGTCTCTCAGTCTGTCTCTCTGTCTGTCTGTCCAGTCTGTCTATCTGTCTGTCTGTCCAGTCTGTCTCTCTGTCTGTCTCTCTGTCTGTCTGTCTCTCAGTCTGTCTGTATGTCAGTCTGTCTCTCAGTCTGTCTCTCAGTCTGTCTCTCTGTCTGTCTCTCAGTCTGTCTGTCTGTCAATCTGTCTCTCAGTCTGTCTGTCTTTCTGTCTGTATCTCAGTTTGTCTGTCTCTTTGTCTGTCTCTCAGTCTGTCTGTCTCTCAGTATGTCTCTCAGTCTGTATCCTAGTCTGTCTCTCAGTCTGTCTCTCAGCCTGTCTCTCTGTCTGTCTGTCCAGTCTGTCTCTATGTCTGTCTGTCCAGTCTGTCTCTATGTCTGTCTCTCTGTCTGTCTGTCTCTCAGTCTGTCTGTCTCTCTGTCTGTCTCCCAGTCTGTCTCTCAGTCTGTCTCTCAGTCTGTCTCTCTGTCTGTCTGTCCAGTCTGTCTCTATGTCTGTCTCTCTGTCTGTCTCTCAGTCTGTATGTCTGTCTGTCTGTCAGTCTGTCTCTCAGTCTGTCTGTCTATCAGTCTGTCTGTCTCTCAGTATGTCTCTCAGTCTGTCTCTCTGTCTGTCTCTCAGTCTGTCTCGCAGTCTGTCCTCTATGTCTGTCTGTCTCTCTGTCTGTCTCTCAGTATGTCTGTCTCTCAGTCTGTCTCTCAGTCTGTCTCCCAGTCTGTATCTCAGTCTGTCTCTCAGTCTGTCTCTCAGTCTGTATGTCTCTATGTCTGTCTCTCAGTCTGTCTATCAGTCTGTATGTCTCTCTGTCTGTCTCTCAGTCTGTCTGTCTGTCAATCTGTCTCTCAGTCTGTCTGTCTTTCTGTCTGTATCTCAGTTTGTCTGTCTCTTTGTCTGTCTCTCAGTCTGTCTGTCTCTCAGTATGTCTCTCAGTCTGTCTCCTAGTCTGTCTCTCAGTCTGTCTCTCAGTCTGTCTCTCTGTCTCTCAGTATGTCTGTCTGTCTGTCAGTCTGTCTCTCAGTCTGTCTCTCAGTCTGCCCTCTCTGTCTGTCCCTTTGTCTGTCTCTCAGTATGTCTGTCTCTCAGTCTGTCTCTCAGTATGTCTCTCAGTCTGTCTCTCAGTCTGTCTGTCAGTCTGTCTCTCAGTCTGTCTCTCAGTCTGCCCTATCTGTCTGTCTGTCCCTCTGTCTGTCTCTCAGTATGTCTGTCTCTCAGTCTGTCTCTCAGTATGTCTCTCAATCTGTCTCTCAGTCTGTCTCTCAGTCTGTCTCTCAGTCTGTCTCTCAGGCTGTCTCTCAGTCTCTCTCAGTTGGTCTCTCAGTCTGTCTGTCTCTCAGTCTGTCTGTCTGTCTGTCTGTCAGTCTGTCTCTCAGTCTGTCTGTCTCTCTGTCTGTCTCTCAGTCTGTCTGTCTATCTGTCTGTCTCTCAGTCTGTCTCTCAGTATGTCTCTCAGTCTGTCTCTCAGTCTGTCTCTCAGTCTGTCTCTCAGTCTGTCTCTCAGGCTGTCTCTCAGTCTCTCTCAGTATGTCTCTCAGTCTGTCTGTCTCTCAGTCTGTCTGTCTGTCTGTCAGTCTGTCTCTCAGTCTGTCTGTCTCTCTGTCTGTCTCTCAGTCTGTCTGTCTGTCTATCTGTCTGTCTCTCAGTCTGCCTGTCTCTCTGTCCTTCTCTCAGTCTGTATCTCTGTCTGTCTGTCTCTCAGTCTGTCTGTATCTCAGTCTGTCTGTCAGTCTGTCTCTCTGTCTGTCTCTCATTCTGTCAGTCTGTCTCTCTGTCTGTCTCTCAGTCTGCCTGTCTCTCAGTCTGCCTGTCTCTCAGTCTGTCTGTCTCTCAGTCTGTCTCTCAGTCTGTATATCTGTCTGTCTCTCAGTCTGTCCTCTCTGTCTGTCTGTCTATCTGTCTGTCTCTCAGTATGTCTGTATCTCAGTCTGTCTTTCAGTCTGTCTCTCAGTCTGTCTCCCAGTCTGTCTCTCAGTCTGTCTCTCAGTCTGTCTCTCTGTCTGTCTGTCCAGTCTGTCTCTCTGTCTGTCTCTCTGTCTGTCTCTCAGTCTGTCTCTCAGTATGTCTCTCAGTCTGTCTCTCAGTCTGTCTCTCAGGCTGTCTCTCAGTCTCTCTCAGTCTGTCTCTCAGTCTGTCTGTCTCTCAGTCTGTCTGTCTGTCAATCTGTCTCTCAGTCTGTCTGTCTTTCTGTCTGTATCTCAGTTTGTCTGTCTCTTTGTCTGTCTCTCAGTCTGTCTGTCTCTCAGTATGTCTCTCAGTCTGTCTCCTAGTCTGTCTCTCAGTCTGTCTCTCAGTCTGTCTCTCAGTCTGTCTGTCTATCAGTCTGTCTGTCTCTCAGTATGTCTCTCAGTCTGTCTCTCTGCCTGTCTCTCAGTCTGACTCGCAGTCTGTCCTCTATGTCTGTCTGTCTCTCTGTCTGTCTCTCAGTATGTCTGTCTCTCAGTCTGTCTCTCAGTCTGTCTCCCAGTCTGTATCTCAGTCTGTCTCTCAGTCTGTCTCTCAGTCTGTCTCCCAGTCTGTCTCTCAGTCTGTCTCTCAGTCTGTCTCTCTGTCTGTCTGTCCAGTCTGTCTCTCTGTCTGTCTCTCTGTCTGTCTCCCAGTCTGTCTCTCAGTATGTCTCTCAGTCTGTCTCTCTGTCTGTCTGTCCAGTCTGTCTCTCTGTCTGTCTCTCTGTCTGTCTCTCAGTCTGTCTCTCAGTATGTATGTATCTCTGTCTGTCTCTCAGTCTGTATGTCTCTCAGTCTGTATGTCTGTCTGTCTGTCAGTCTGTCTCTCAGTCTGTCTGTCTATCAGTCTGTCTGTCTCTCAGTATGTCTCTCAGTCTGTCTCTCTGTCTGTCTCTCAGTCTGTCTCGCAGTCTGTCCTCTATGTCTGTCTGTCTCTCTGTCTGTCTCTCAGTCTGTCTCTCAGTCTGTCTCCCAGTCTGTATCTCAGTCTGTCTCTCAGTCTGTCTCTCAGACTGTCTGTCTGTCTGTCTGTCTGTCTGTCTGTCTGTCTGTCTCTCAGTCTGTATGTCTCTCAGTCTGTCTCTCAGTCTGTCTCTCAGTCTCTCTTAGTCTGTCTCTCAGTCTGTCTCTCAGTCTGTCTCTCAGTCTGTCTCTCAGTCTGTCTCTCTGTCTGTCTGTCCAGTCTGTCTCTCTGTCTGTCTCTCTGTCTGTCTCCCAGTCTGTCTCTCAGTATGTCTCTCAGTCTGTCTCTCTGTCTGTCTGTCCAGTCTGTCTCTCTGTCTGTCTCTCTGTCTGTCTCTCAGTCTGTCTCTCAGTATGTATGTATCTCTGTCTGTCTCTCAGTCTGTATGTCTCTCAGTCTGTATGTCTGTATGTCTGTCAGTCTGTCTCTCAGTCTGTCTGTCTATCAGTCTGTCTGTCTCTCAGTATGTCTCTCAGTCTGTCTCTCTGTCTGTCTCTCAGTCTGTCTCGCAGTCTGTCCTCTATGTCTGTCTGTCTCTCTGTCTGTCTCTCAGTCTGTCTCCCAGTCTGTATCTCAGTCTGTCTCTCAGTCTGTCTCTCAGTCTGTCTGTCTGTCTGTCGGTCTGTCTGTCTGTCTGTCTGTCTGTCTGTCTGTCTGTCTGTCTCTCAGTCTGTCTATCAGTCTGTATGTCTCCCTGTCTGTCTCTCAGTCTGTCTGTCTGTCAATCTGTCTCTCAGTCTGTCTGTCTTTCTGTCTGTATCTCAGTTTGTCTGTCTCTTTGTCTGTCTCTCAGTCTGTCTGTCTCTCAGTATGTCTCTCAGTCTGTCTCCTAGTCTGTCTCTCAGTCTGTCTCTCAGTCTGTCTCTCTGTCTGTCTGTCCAGTCTGTCTATCTGTCTGTCTGTCCAGTCTGTCTCTCTGTCTGTCTCTCTGTCTGTCTGTATGTCAGTCTGTCTCTCAGTCTGTCTCTCAGTCTGTCTCTCTGTCTGTCTCTCAGTCTGTCTGTCTGTCAATCTGTCTCTCAGTCTGTCTGTCTTTCTGTCTGTATCTCAGTTTGTCTGTCTCTTTGTCTGTCTCTCAGTCTGTCTGTCTCTCAGTATGTCTCTCAGTCTGTATCCTAGTCTGTCTCTCAGTCTGTCTCTCAGTCTGTCTCTCTGTCTGTCTGTCCAGTCTGTCTCTCTGTCTGTCTGTCCAGTCTGTCTCTATGTCTGTCTCTCTGTCTGTCTGTCTCTCAGTCTGTCTGTCTCTCTGTCTGTCTCCCAGTCTGTCTCTCAGTCTGTCTCTCAGTCTGTCTCTCTGTCTGTCTGTCCAGTCTGTCTATCTGTCTGTCTCTCTGTCTGTCTCTCAGTCTGTCTATCAGTCTGTATGTCTCTCAGTCTGTATGTCTGTCTGTCTGTCAGTCTGTCTCTCAGTATGTCTCTCAGTCTGTCTCTCTGTCTGTCTCTCAGTCTGTCTCGCAGTCTGTCCTCTATGTCTGTCTGTCTCTCTGTCTGTCTCTCAGTATGTCTGTCTCTCAGTCTGTCTCTCAGTCTGTCTCCCAGTCTGTATCTCAGTCTGTCTCTCAGTCTGTCTCTCAGTCTGTATGTCTCTCTGGTTGTCTCTCAGTCTGTCTATCAGTCTGTATGTCTCTCTGTCTGTCTCTCAGTCTGTCTGTCTGTCAATCTGTCTCTCAGTCTGTCTGTCTTTCTGTCTGTATCTCAGTTTGTCTGTCTCTTTGTCTGTCTCTCAGTCTGTCTGTCTCTCAGTATGTCTCTCAGTCTGTCTCCTAGTCTGTCTCTCAGTCTGTCTCTCAGTCTGTCTCTCTGTCTCTCAGTATGTCTGTCTGTCTGTCAGTCTGTCTCTCAGTCTGTCTCTCAGTCTGCCCTCTCTGTCTGTCCCTTTGTCTGTCTCTCAGTATGTCTGTCTCTCAGTCTGTCTCTCAGTATGTCTCTCAGTCTGTCTCTCAGTCTGTATGTCAGTCTGTCTCTCAGTCTGTCTCTCAGTCTGCCCTATCTGTCTGTCTGTCCCTCTGTCTGTCTCTCAGTATGTCTGTCTCTCAGTCTGTCTCTCAGTATGTCTCTCAGTCTGTCTCTCAGTCTGTCTCTCAGTCTGTCTCTCAGTCTGTCTCTCAGGCTGTCTCTCAGTCTCTCTCAGTCTGTCTCTCAGTCTGTCTGTCTCTCAGTCTGTCTGTCTGTCTGTCTGTCAGTCTGTCTGTCTCTCAGTCTGTCTGTCTCTCTGTCTGTCTGTCTATCTGTCTGTCTCTCAGTCTGTCTCTCAGTATGTCTCTCAGTCTGTCTCTCAGTCTGTCTCTCAGTCTGTCTCTCAGTCTGTCTCTCAGGCTGTCTCTCAGTCTCTCTCAGTATGTCTCTCAGTCTGTCTGTCTCTCAGTCTGTCTGTCTGTCTGTCTGTCTGTCTGTCTGTCAGTCTGTCTCTCAGTCTGTCTGTCTCTCTGTCTGTCTCTCAGTCTGTCTGTCTGTCTATCTGTCTGTCTCTCAGTCTGCCTGTCTCTCTGTCTGTCTCTCAGTCTGTATCTCTGTCTGTCTGTCTCTCAGTCTGTCTGTATCTCAGTCTGTCTGTCAGTCTGTCTCTCTGTCTGTCTCTCATTCTGTCAGTCTGTCTCTCTGTCTGTCTCTCAGTATGCCTGTCTCTCAGTCTGCCTGTCTCTCAGTCTGTCTCTCAGTCTGCCCTATCTGTCTGTCTGTCCCTCTGTCTGTCTCTCAGTATGTCTGTCTCTCAGTCTGTCTCTCAGTATGTCTCTCAATCTGTCTCTCAGTCTGTCTCTCAGTCTGTCTCTCAGTCTGTCTCTCAGGCTGTCTCTCAGTCTCTCTCAGTTGGTCTCTCAGTCTGTCTGTCTCTCAGTCTGTCTGTCTGTCTGTCTGTCAGTCTGTCTCTCAGTCTGTCTGTCTCTCTGTCTGTCTCTCAGTCTGTCTGTCTATCTGTCTGTCTCTCAGTCTGTCTCTCAGTCTGTCTCTCAGTCTGTCTCTCAGTCTGTCTCTCAGGCTGTCTCTCAGTCTCTCTCAGTATGTCTCTCAGTCTGTCTGTCTCTCAGTCTGTCTGTCTGTCTGTCAGTCTGTCTCTCAGTCTGTCTGTCTCTCTGTCTGTCTCTCAGTCTGTCTGTCTGTCTATCTGTCTGTCTCTCAGTCTGCCTGTCTCTCTGTCCTTCTCTCAGTCTGTATCTCTGTCTGTCTGTCTCTCAGTCTGTCTGTATCTCAGTCTGTCTGTCAGTCTGTCTCTCTGTCTGTCTCTCATTCTGTCAGTCTGTCTCTCTGTCTGTCTCTCAGTCTGCCTGTCTCTCAGTCTGCCTGTCTCTCAGTCTGTCTGTCTCTCAGTCTGTCTCTCAGTCTGTATATCTGTCTGTCTCTCAGTCTGTCCTCTCTGTCTGTCTGTCTATCTGTCTGTCTCTCAGTATGTCTGTATCTCAGTCTGTCTGTCCAGTCTGTCTATCTGTCTGTCTGTCCAGTCTGTCTCTCTGTCTGTCTCTCTGTCTGTCTGTCTCTCAGTCTGTCTGTATGTCAGTCTGTCTCTCAGTCTGTCTCTCAGTCTGTCTCTCTGTCTGTCTCTCAGTCTGTCTGTCTGTCAATCTGTCTCTCAGTCTGTCTGTCTTTCTGTCTGTATCTCAGTTTGTCTGTCTCTTTGTCTGTCTCTCAGTCTGTCTGTCTCTCAGTATGTCTCTCAGTCTGTATCCTAGTCTGTCTCTCAGTCTGTCTCTCAGCCTGTCTCTCTGTCTGTCTGTCCAGTCTGTCTCTATGTCTGTCTGTCCAGTCTGTCTCTATGTCTGTCTCTCTGTCTGTCTGTCTCTCAGTCTGTCTGTCTCTCTGTCTGTCTCCCAGTCTGTCTCTCAGTCTGTCTCTCAGTCTGTCTCTCTGTCTGTCTGTCCAGTCTGTCTCTATGTCTGTCTCTCTGTCTGTCTCTCAGTCTGTATGTCTGTCTGTCTGTCAGTCTGTCTCTCAGTCTGTCTGTCTATCAGTCTGTCTGTCTCTCAGTATGTCTCTCAGTCTGTCTCTCTGTCTGTCTCTCAGTCTGTCTCGCAGTCTGTCCTCTATGTCTGTCTGTCTCTCTGTCTGTCTCTCAGTATGTCTGTCTCTCAGTCTGTCTCTCAGTCTGTCTCCCAGTCTGTATCTCAGTCTGTCTCTCAGTCTGTCTCTCAGTCTGTATGTCTCTATGTCTGTCTCTCAGTCTGTCTATCAGTCTGTATGTCTCTCTGTCTGTCTCTCAGTCTGTCTGTCTGTCAATCTGTCTCTCAGTCTGTCTGTCTTTCTGTCTGTATCTCAGTTTGTCTGTCTCTTTGTCTGTCTCTCAGTCTGTCTGTCTCTCAGTATGTCTCTCAGTCTGTCTCCTAGTCTGTCTCTCAGTCTGTCTCTCAGTCTGTCTCTCTGTCTCTCAGTATGTCTGTCTGTCTGTCAGTCTGTCTCTCAGTCTGTCTCTCAGTCTGCCCTCTCTGTCTGTCCCTTTGTCTGTCTCTCAGTATGTCTGTCTCTCAGTCTGTCTCTCAGTATGTCTCTCAGTCTGTCTCTCAGTCTGTCTGTCAGTCTGTCTCTCAGTCTGTCTCTCAGTCTGCCCTATCTGTCTGTCTGTCCCTCTGTCTGTCTCTCAGTATGTCTGTCTCTCAGTCTGTCTCTCAGTATGTCTCTCAATCTGTCTCTCAGTCTGTCTCTCAGTCTGTCTCTCAGTCTGTCTCTCAGGCTGTCTCTCAGTCTCTCTCAGTTGGTCTCTCAGTCTGTCTGTCTCTCAGTCTGTCTGTCTGTCTGTCTGTCAGTCTGTCTCTCAGTCTGTCTGTCTCTCTGTCTGTCTCTCAGTCTGTCTGTCTATCTGTCTGTCTCTCAGTCTGTCTCTCAGTATGTCTCTCAGTCTGTCTCTCAGTCTGTCTCTCAGTCTGTCTCTCAGTCTGTCTCTCAGGCTGTCTCTCAGTCTCTCTCAGTATGTCTCTCAGTCTGTCTGTCTCTCAGTCTGTCTGTCTGTCTGTCAGTCTGTCTCTCAGTCTGTCTGTCTCTCTGTCTGTCTCTCAGTCTGTCTGTCTGTCTATCTGTCTGTCTCTCAGTCTGCCTGTCTCTCTGTCCTTCTCTCAGTCTGTATCTCTGTCTGTCTGTCTCTCAGTCTGTCTGTATCTCAGTCTGTCTGTCAGTCTGTCTCTCTGTCTGTCTCTCATTCTGTCAGTCTGTCTCTCTGTCTGTCTCTCAGTCTGCCTGTCTCTCAGTCTGCCTGTCTCTCAGTCTGTCTGTCTCTCAGTCTGTCTCTCAGTCTGTATATCTGTCTGTCTCTCAGTCTGTCCTCTCTGTCTGTCTGTCTATCTGTCTGTCTCTCAGTATGTCTGTATCTCAGTCTGTCTTTCAGTCTGTCTCTCAGTCTGTCTCCCAGTCTGTCTCTCAGTCTGTCTCTCAGTCTGTCTCTCTGTCTGTCTGTCCAGTCTGTCTCTCTGTCTGTCTCTCTGTCTGTCTCTCAGTCTGTCTCTCAGTATGTCTCTCAGTCTGTCTCTCAGTCTGTCTCTCAGGCTGTCTCTCAGTCTCTCTCAGTCTGTCTCTCAGTCTGTCTGTCTCTCAGTCTGTCTGTCTGTCAATCTGTCTCTCAGTCTGTCTGTCTTTCTGTCTGTATCTCAGTTTGTCTGTCTCTTTGTCTGTCTCTCAGTCTGTCTGTCTCTCAGTATGTCTCTCAGTCTGTCTCCTAGTCTGTCTCTCAGTCTGTCTCTCAGTCTGTCTCTCAGTCTGTCTGTCTATCAGTCTGTCTGTCTCTCAGTATGTCTCTCAGTCTGTCTCTCTGCCTGTCTCTCAGTCTGACTCGCAGTCTGTCCTCTATGTCTGTCTGTCTCTCTGTCTGTCTCTCAGTATGTCTGTCTCTCAGTCTGTCTCTCAGTCTGTCTCCCAGTCTGTATCTCAGTCTGTCTCTCAGTCTGTCTCTCAGTCTGTCTCCCAGTCTGTCTCTCAGTCTGTCTCTCAGTCTGTCTCTCTGTCTGTCTGTCCAGTCTGTCTCTCTGTCTGTCTCTCTGTCTGTCTCCCAGTCTGTCTCTCAGTATGTCTCTCAGTCTGTCTCTCTGTCTGTCTGTCCAGTCTGTCTCTCTGTCTGTCTCTCTGTCTGTCTCTCAGTCTGTCTCTCAGTATGTATGTATCTCTGTCTGTCTCTCAGTCTGTATGTCTCTCAGTCTGTATGTCTGTCTGTCTGTCAGTCTGTCTCTCAGTCTGTCTGTCTATCAGTCTGTCTGTCTCTCAGTATGTCTCTCAGTCTGTCTCTCTGTCTGTCTCTCAGTCTGTCTCGCAGTCTGTCCTCTATGTCTGTCTGTCTCTCTGTCTGTCTCTCAGTCTGTCTCTCAGTCTGTCTCCCAGTCTGTATCTCAGTCTGTCTCTCAGTCTGTCTCTCAGACTGTCTGTCTGTCTGTCTGTCTGTCTGTCTGTCTGTCTGTCTCTCAGTCTGTATGTCTCTCAGTCTGTCTCTCAGTCTGTCTCTCAGTCTCTCTTAGTCTGTCTCTCAGTCTGTCTCTCAGTCTGTCTCTCAGTCTGTCTCTCAGTCTGTCTCTCTGTCTGTCTGTCCAGTCTGTCTCTCTGTCTGTCTCTCTGTCTGTCTCCCAGTCTGTCTCTCAGTATGTCTCTCAGTCTGTCTCTCTGTCTGTCTGTCCAGTCTGTCTCTCTGTCTGTCTCTCTGTCTGTCTCTCAGTCTGTCTCTCAGTATGTATGTATCTCTGTCTGTCTCTCAGTCTGTATGTCTCTCAGTCTGTATGTCTGTATGTCTGTCAGTCTGTCTCTCAGTCTGTCTGTCTATCAGTCTGTCTGTCTCTCAGTATGTCTCTCAGTCTGTCTCTCTGTCTGTCTCTCAGTCTGTCTCGCAGTCTGTCCTCTATGTCTGTCTGTCTCTCTGTCTGTCTCTCAGTCTGTCTCCCAGTCTGTATCTCAGTCTGTCTCTCAGTCTGTCTCTCAGTCTGTCTGTCTGTCTGTCGGTCTGTCTGTCTGTCTGTCTGTCTGTCTGTCTGTCTGTCTGTCTCTCAGTCTGTCTATCAGTCTGTATGTCTCCCTGTCTGTCTCTCAGTCTGTCTGTCTGTCAATCTGTCTCTCAGTCTGTCTGTCTTTCTGTCTGTATCTCAGTTTGTCTGTCTCTTTGTCTGTCTCTCAGTCTGTCTGTCTCTCAGTATGTCTCTCAGTCTGTCTCCTAGTCTGTCTCTCAGTCTGTCTCTCAGTCTGTCTCTCTGTCTGTCTGTCCAGTCTGTCTATCTGTCTGTCTGTCCAGTCTGTCTCTCTGTCTGTCTCTCTGTCTGTCTGTATGTCAGTCTGTCTCTCAGTCTGTCTCTCAGTCTGTCTCTCTGTCTGTCTCTCAGTCTGTCTGTCTGTCAATCTGTCTCTCAGTCTGTCTGTCTTTCTGTCTGTATCTCAGTTTGTCTGTCTCTTTGTCTGTCTCTCAGTCTGTCTGTCTCTCAGTATGTCTCTCAGTCTGTATCCTAGTCTGTCTCTCAGTCTGTCTCTCAGTCTGTCTCTCTGTCTGTCTGTCCAGTCTGTCTCTCTGTCTGTCTGTCCAGTCTGTCTCTATGTCTGTCTCTCTGTCTGTCTGTCTCTCAGTCTGTCTGTCTCTCTGTCTGTCTCCCAGTCTGTCTCTCAGTCTGTCTCTCAGTCTGTCTCTCTGTCTGTCTGTCCAGTCTGTCTATCTGTCTGTCTCTCTGTCTGTCTCTCAGTCTGTCTATCAGTCTGTATGTCTCTCAGTCTGTATGTCTGTCTGTCTGTCAGTCTGTCTCTCAGTATGTCTCTCAGTCTGTCTCTCTGTCTGTCTCTCAGTCTGTCTCGCAGTCTGTCCTCTATGTCTGTCTGTCTCTCTGTCTGTCTCTCAGTATGTCTGTCTCTCAGTCTGTCTCTCAGTCTGTCTCCCAGTCTGTATCTCAGTCTGTCTCTCAGTCTGTCTCTCAGTCTGTATGTCTCTCTGGTTGTCTCTCAGTCTGTCTATCAGTCTGTATGTCTCTCTGTCTGTCTCTCAGTCTGTCTGTCTGTCAATCTGTCTCTCAGTCTGTCTGTCTTTCTGTCTGTATCTCAGTTTGTCTGTCTCTTTGTCTGTCTCTCAGTCTGTCTGTCTCTCAGTATGTCTCTCAGTCTGTCTCCTAGTCTGTCTCTCAGTCTGTCTCTCAGTCTGTCTCTCTGTCTCTCAGTATGTCTGTCTGTCTGTCAGTCTGTCTCTCAGTCTGTCTCTCAGTCTGCCCTCTCTGTCTGTCCCTTTGTCTGTCTCTCAGTATGTCTGTCTCTCAGTCTGTCTCTCAGTATGTCTCTCAGTCTGTCTCTCAGTCTGTATGTCAGTCTGTCTCTCAGTCTGTCTCTCAGTCTGCCCTATCTGTCTGTCTGTCCCTCTGTCTGTCTCTCAGTATGTCTGTCTCTCAGTCTGTCTCTCAGTATGTCTCTCAGTCTGTCTCTCAGTCTGTCTCTCAGTCTGTCTCTCAGTCTGTCTCTCAGGCTGTCTCTCAGTCTCTCTCAGTCTGTCTCTCAGTATGTCTGTCTCTCAGTCTGTCTGTCTGTCTGTCTGTCAGTCTGTCTGTCTCTCAGTCTGTCTGTCTCTCTGTCTGTCTGTCTATCTGTCTGTCTCTCAGTCTGTCTCTCAGTATGTCTCTCAGTCTGTCTCTCAGTCTGTCTCTCAGTCTGTCTCTCAGTCTGTCTCTCAGGCTGTCTCTCAGTCTCTCTCAGTATGTCTCTCAGTCTGTCTGTCTCTCAGTCTGTCTGTCTGTCTGTCTGTCTGTCTGTCAGTCTGTCTCTCAGTCTGTCTGTCTCTCTGTCTGTCTCTCAGTCTGTCTGTCTGTCTATCTGTCTGTCTCTCAGTCTGCCTGTCTCTCTGTCTGTCTCTCAGTCTGTATCTCTGTCTGTCTGTCTCTCAGTCTGTCTGTATCTCAGTCTGTCTGTCAGTCTGTCTCTCTGTCTGTCTCTCATTCTGTCAGTCTGTCTCTCTGTCTGTCTCTCAGTATGCCTGTCTCTCAGTCTGCCTGTCTCTCAGTCTGTCTCTCAGTCTGCCCTATCTGTCTGTCTGTCCCTCTGTCTGTCTCTCAGTATGTCTGTCTCTCAGTCTGTCTCTCAGTATGTCTCTCAATCTGTCTCTCAGTCTGTCTCTCAGTCTGTCTCTCAGTCTGTCTCTCAGGCTGTCTCTCAGTCTCTCTCAGTTGGTCTCTCAGTCTGTCTGTCTCTCAGTCTGTCTGTCTGTCTGTCTGTCAGTCTGTCTCTCAGTCTGTCTGTCTCTCTGTCTGTCTCTCAGTCTGTCTGTCTATCTGTCTGTCTCTCAGTCTGTCTCTCAGTCTGTCTCTCAGTCTGTCTCTCAGTCTGTCTCTCAGGCTGTCTCTCAGTCTCTCTCAGTATGTCTCTCAGTCTGTCTGTCTCTCAGTCTGTCTGTCTGTCTGTCAGTCTGTCTCTCAGTCTGTCTGTCTCTCTGTCTGTCTCTCAGTCTGTCTGTCTGTCTATCTGTCTGTCTCTCAGTCTGCCTGTCTCTCTGTCCTTCTCTCAGTCTGTATCTCTGTCTGTCTGTCTCTCAGTCTGTCTGTATCTCAGTCTGTCTGTCAGTCTGTCTCTCTGTCTGTCTCTCATTCTGTCAGTCTGTCTCTCTGTCTGTCTCTCAGTCTGCCTGTCTCTCAGTCTGCCTGTCTCTCAGTCTGTCTGTCTCTCAGTCTGTCTCTCAGTCTGTATATCTGTCTGTCTCTCAGTCTGTCCTCTCTGTCTGTCTGTCTATCTGTCTGTCTCTCAGTATGTCTGTATCTCAGTCTGTCTTTCAGTCTGTCTCTCAGTCTGTCTCCCAGTCTGTCTCTCAGTCTGTCTCTCAGTCTGTCTCTCTGTCTGTCTGTCCAGTCTGTCTCTCTGTCTGTCTCTCTGTCTGTCTCTCAGTCTGTCTCTCAGTATGTCTCTCAGTCTGTCTCTCAGTCTGTCTCTCAGGCTGTCTCTCAGTCTCTCTCAGTCTGTCTCTCAGTCTGTCTGTCTCTCAGTCTGTCTGTCTGTCAATCTGTCTCTCAGTCTGTCTGTCTTTCTGTCTGTATCTCAGTTTGTCTGTCTCTTTGTCTGTCTCTCAGTCTGTCTGTCTCTCAGTATGTCTCTCAGTCTGTCTCCTAGTCTGTCTCTCAGTCTGTCTCTCAGTCTGTCTCTCAGTCTGTCTGTCTATCAGTCTGTCTGTCTCTCAGTATGTCTCTCAGTCTGTCTCTCTGCCTGTCTCTCAGTCTGACTCGCAGTCTGTCCTCTATGTCTGTCTGTCTCTCTGTCTGTCTCTCAGTATGTCTGTCTCTCAGTCTGTCTCTCAGTCTGTCTCCCAGTCTGTATCTCAGTCTGTCTCTCAGTCTGTCTCTCAGTCTGTCTCCCAGTCTGTCTCTCAGTCTGTCTCTCAGTCTGTCTCTCTGTCTGTCTGTCCAGTCTGTCTCTCTGTCTGTCTCTCTGTCTGTCTCCCAGTCTGTCTCTCAGTATGTCTCTCAGTCTGTCTCTCTGTCTGTCTGTCCAGTCTGTCTCTCTGTCTGTCTCTCTGTCTGTCTCTCAGTCTGTCTCTCAGTATGTATGTATCTCTGTCTGTCTCTCAGTCTGTATGTCTCTCAGTCTGTATGTCTGTCTGTCTGTCAGTCTGTCTCTCAGTCTGTCTGTCTATCAGTCTGTCTGTCTCTCAGTATGTCTCTCAGTCTGTCTCTCTGTCTGTCTCTCAGTCTGTCTCGCAGTCTGTCCTCTATGTCTGTCTGTCTCTCTGTCTGTCTCTCAGTCTGTCTCTCAGTCTGTCTCCCAGTCTGTATCTCAGTCTGTCTCTCAGTCTGTCTCTCAGACTGTCTGTCTGTCTGTCTGTCTGTCTGTCTGTCTGTCTCTCAGTCTGTATGTCTCTCAGTCTGTCTCTCAGTCTGTCTCTCAGTCTCTCTTAGTCTGTCTCTCAGTCTGTCTCTCAGTCTGTCTCTCAGTCTGTCTCTCTGTCTGTCTGTCCAGTCTGTCTCTCTGTCTGTCTCTCTGTCTGTCTCCCAGTCTGTCTCTCAGTATGTCTCTCAGTCTGTCTCTCTGTCTGTCTGTCCAGTCTGTCTCTCTGTCTGTCTCTCTGTCTGTCTCTCAGTCTGTCTCTCAGTATGTATGTATCTCTGTCTGTCTCTCAGTCTGTATGTCTCTCAGTCTGTATGTCTGTATGTCTGTCAGTCTGTCTCTCAGTCTGTCTGTCTATCAGTCTGTCTGTCTCTCAGTATGTCTCTCAGTCTGTCTCTCTGTCTGTCTCTCAGTCTGTCTCGCAGTCTGTCCTCTATGTCTGTCTGTCTCTCTGTCTGTCTCTCAGTCTGTCTCCCAGTCTGTATCTCAGTCTGTCTCTCAGTCTGTCTCTCAGTCTGTCTGTCTGTCTGTCGGTCTGTCTGTCTGTCTGTCTGTCTGTCTGTCTGTCTGTCTGTCTGTCTGTCTGTCTCTCAGTCTGTCTATCAGTCTGTATGTCTCCCTGTCTGTCTCTCAGTCTGTCTGTCTGTCAATCTGTCTCTCAGTCTGTCTGTCTTTCTGTCTGTATCTCAGTTTGTCTGTCTCTTTGTCTGTCTCTCAGTCTGTCTGTCTCTCAGTATGTCTCTCAGTCTGTCTCCTAGTCTGTCTCTCAGTCTGTCTCTCAGTCTGTCTCTCTGTCTGTCTGTCCAGTCTGTCTATCTGTCTGTCTGTCCAGTCTGTCTCTCTGTCTGTCTCTCTGTCTGTCTGTATGTCAGTCTGTCTCTCAGTCTGTCTCTCAGTCTGTCTCTCTGTCTGTCTCTCAGTCTGTCTGTCTGTCAATCTGTCTCTCAGTCTGTCTGTCTTTCTGTCTGTATCTCAGTTTGTCTGTCTCTTTGTCTGTCTCTCAGTCTGTCTGTCTCTCAGTATGTCTCTCAGTCTGTATCCTAGTCTGTCTCTCAGTCTGTCTCTCAGTCTGTCTCTCTGTCTGTCTGTCCAGTCTGTCTCTCTGTCTGTCTGTCCAGTCTGTCTCTATGTCTGTCTCTCTGTCTGTCTGTCTCTCAGTCTGTCTGTCTCTCTGTCTGTCTCCCAGTCTGTCTCTCAGTCTGTCTCTCAGTCTGTCTCTCTGTCTGTCTGTCCAGTCTGTCTCTCTGTCTGTCTCTCTGTCTGTCTCTCAGTCTGTCTATCAGTCTGTATGTCTCTCAGTCTGTATGTCTGTCTGTCTGTCAGTCTGTCTCTCAGTATGTCTCTCAGTCTGTCTCTCTGTCTGTCTCTCAGTCTGTCTCGCAGTATGTCCTCTATGTCTGTCTGTCTCTCTGTCTGTCTCTCAGTATGTCTGTCTCTCAGTCTGTCTCTCAGTCTGTCTCCCAGTCTGTATCTCAGTCTGTCTCTCAGTCTGTCTCTCAGTCTGTATGTCTCTCTGGTTGTCTCTCAGTCTGTCTATCAGTCTGTATGTCTCTCTGTCTGTCTCTCAGTCTGTCTGTCTGTCAATCTGTCTCTCAGTCTGTCTGTCTTTCTGTCTGTATCTCAGTTTGTCTGTCTCTTTGTCTGTCTCTCAGTCTGTCTGTCTCTCAGTATGTCTCTCAGTCTGTCTCCTAGTCTGTCTCTCAGTCTGTCTCTCAGTCTGTCTCTCTGTCTCTCAGTATGTCTGTCTGTCTGTCAGTCTGTCTCTCAGTCTGTCTCTCAGTCTGCCCTCTCTGTCTGTCCCTTTGTCTGTCTCTCAGTATGTCTGTCTCTCAGTCTGTCTCTCAGTATGTCTCTCAGTCTGTCTCTCAGTCTGTATGTCAGTCTGTCTCTCAGTCTGTCTCTCAGTCTGCCCTATCTGTCTGTCTGTCCCTCTGTCTGTCTCTCAGTATGTCTGTCTCTCAGTCTGTCTCTCAGTATGTCTCTCAGTCTGTCTCTCAGTCTGTCTCTCAGTCTGTCTCTCAGTCTGTCTCTCAGGCTGTCTCTCAGTCTCTCTCAGTCTGTCTCTCAGTCTGTCTGTCTCTCAGTCTGTCTGTCTGTCTGTCTGTCAGTCTGTCTGTCTCTCAGTCTGTCTGTCTCTCTGTCTGTCTGTCTATCTGTCTGTCTTTCAGTCTGTCTCTCAGTATGTCTCTCAGTCTGTCTCTCAGTCTGTCTCTCAGTCTGTCTCTCAGTCTGTCTCTCAGGCTGTCTCTCAGTCTCTCTCAGTATGTCTCTCAGTCTGTCTGTCTCTCAGTCTGTCTGTCTGTCTGTCTGTCTGTCTGTCAGTCTGTCTCTCAGTCTGTCTGTCTCTCTGTCTGTCTCTCAGTCTGTCTGTCTGTCTATCTGTCTGTCTCTCAGTCTGCCTGTCTCTCTGTCTGTCTCTCAGTCTGTATCTCTGTCTGTCTGTCTCTCAGTCTGTCTGTATCTCAGTCTGTCTGTCAGTCTGTCTCTCTGTCTGTCTCTCATTCTGTCAGTCTGTCTCTCTGTCTGTCTCTCAGTATGCCTGTCTCTCAGTCTGCCTGTCTCTCAGTCTGTCTGTCTCTCAGTCTGTCTCTCAGTCTGTATATCTGTCTGTCTCTCAGTCTGTCCTCTCTGTTTGTCTGTCTATCTGTCTGTCTCTCAGCATGTCTGTATCTCAGTCTGTCTCTCAGTCTGTCTCTCTGTCTGTCTGTCCAGTCTGTCTCTCTGTCTGTCTCTCTGTCTGTCTCCCAGTCTGTCTCTCAGTATGTCTCTCAGTCTGTCTCTCTGTCTGTCTGTCCAGTCTGTCTCTCTGTCTGTCTCTCTGTCTGTCTCTCAGTCTGTCTCTCAGTATGTATGTATCTCTGTCTGTCTCTCAGTCTGTATGTCTCTCAGTCTGTATGTCTGTCTGTCTGTCAGTCTGTCTCTCAGTCTGTCTGTCTATCAGTCTGTCTGTCTCTCAGTATGTCTCTCAGTCTGTCTCTCTGTCTGTCTCTCAGTCTGTCTCGCAGTCTGTCCTCTATGTCTGTCTGTCTCTCTGTCTGTCTCTCAGTCTGTCTCTCAGTCTGTCTCCCAGTCTGTATCTCAGTCTGTCTCTCAGTCTGTCTCTCAGACTGTCTGTCTGTCTGTCTGTCTGTCTGTCTGTCTGTCTGTCTGTCTGTCTCTCAGTCTGTATGTCTCTCAGTCTGTCTCTCAGTCTGTCTCTCAGTCTCTCTTAGTCTGTCTCTCAGTCTGTCTCTCAGTCTGTCTCTCAGTCTGTCTCTCAGTCTGTCTCTCTGTCTGTCTGTCCAGTCTGTCTCTCTGTCTGTCTCTCTGTCTGTCTCCCAGTCTGTCTCTCAGTATGTCTCTCAGTCTGTCTCTCTGTCTGTCTGTCCAGTCTGTCTCTCTGTCTGTCTCTCTGTCTGTCTCTCAGTCTGTCTCTCAGTATGTATGTATCTCTGTCTGTCTCTCAGTCTGTATGTCTCTCAGTCTGTATGTCTGTATGTCTGTCAGTCTGTCTCTCAGTCTGTCTGTCTATCAGTCTGTCTGTCTCTCAGTATGTCTCTCAGTCTGTCTCTCTGTCTGTCTCTCAGTCTGTCTCGCAGTCTGTCCTCTATGTCTGTCTGTCTCTCTGTCTGTCTCTCAGTCTGTCTCCCAGTCTGTATCTCAGTCTGTCTCTCAGTCTGTCTCTCAGTCTGTCTGTCTGTCTGTCTGTCTGTCTGTCTGTCTGTCTGTCTGTCTGTCTGTCTGTCTGTCTGTCTGTCTGTCTGTCTGTCTCTCAGTCTGTCTATCAGTCTGTATGTCTCCCTGTCTGTCTCTCAGTCTGTCTGTCTGTCAATCTGTCTCTCAGTCTGTCTGTCTTTCTGTCTGTATCTCAGTTTGTCTGTCTCTTTGTCTGTCTCTCAGTCTGTCTGTCTCTCAGTATGTCTCTCAGTCTGTCTCCTAGTCTGTCTCTCAGTCTGTCTCTCAGTCTGTCTCTCTGTCTGTCTGTCCAGTCTGTCTATCTGTCTGTCTGTCCAGTCTGTCTCTCTGTCTGTCTCTCTGTCTGTCTGTATGTCAGTCTGTCTCTCAGTCTGTCTCTCAGTCTGTCTCTCTGTCTGTCTCTCAGTCTGTCTGTCTGTCAATCTGTCTCTCAGTCTGTCTGTCTTTCTGTCTGTATCTCAGTTTGTCTGTCTCTTTGTCTGTCTCTCAGTCTGTCTGTCTCTCAGTATGTCTCTCAGTCTGTATCCTAGTCTGTCTCTCAGTCTGTCTCTCAGTCTGTCTCTCTGTCTGTCTGTCCAGTCTGTCTCTCTGTCTGTCTGTCCAGTCTGTCTCTATGTCTGTCTCTCTGTCTGTCTGTCTCTCAGTCTGTCTGTCTCTCTGTCTGTCTCCCAGTCTGTCTCTCAGTCTGTCTCTCAGTCTGTCTCTCTGTCTGTCTGTCCAGTCTGTCTATCTGTCTGTCTCTCTGTCTGTCTCTCAGTCTGTCTATCAGTCTGTATGTCTCTCAGTCTGTATGTCTGTCTGTCTGTCAGTCTGTCTCTCAGTATGTCTCTCAGTCTGTCTCTCTGTCTGTCTCTCAGTCTGTCTCGCAGTCTGTCCTCTATGTCTGTCTGTCTCTCTGTCTGTCTCTCAGTATGTCTGTCTCTCAGTCTGTCTCTCAGTCTGTCTCCCAGTCTGTATCTCAGTCTGTCTCTCAGTCTGTCTCTCAGTCTGTATGTCTCTCTGGTTGTCTCTCAGTCTGTCTATCAGTCTGTATGTCTCTCTGTCTGTCTCTCAGTCTGTCTGTCTGTCAATCTGTCTCTCAGTCTGTCTGTCTTTCTGTCTGTATCTCAGTTTGTCTGTCTCTTTGTCTGTCTCTCAGTCTGTCTGTCTCTCAGTATGTCTCTCAGTCTGTCTCCTAGTCTGTCTCTCAGTCTGTCTCTCAGTCTGTCTCTCTGTCTCTCAGTATGTCTGTCTGTCTGTCAGTCTGTCTCTCAGTCTGTCTCTCAGTCTGCCCTCTCTGTCTGTCCCTTTGTCTGTCTCTCAGTATGTCTGTCTCTCAGTCTGTCTCTCAGTATGTCTCTCAGTCTGTCTCTCAGTCTGTATGTCAGTCTGTCTCTCAGTCTGTCTCTCAGTCTGCCCTATCTGTCTGTCTGTCCCTCTGTCTGTCTCTCAGTATGTCTGTCTCTCAGTCTGTCTCTCAGTATGTCTCTCAGTCTGTCTCTCAGTCTGTCTCTCAGTCTGTCTCTCAGTCTGTCTCTCAGGCTGTCTCTCAGTCTCTCTCAGTCTGTCTCTCAGTCTGTCTGTCTCTCAGTCTGTCTGTCTGTCTGTCTGTCAGTCTGTCTGTCTCTCAGTCTGTCTGTCTCTCTGTCTGTCTGTCTATCTGTCTGTCTCTCAGTCTGTCTCTCAGTATGTCTCTCAGTCTGTCTCTCAGTCTGTCTCTCAGTCTGTCTCTCAGTCTGTCTCTCAGGCTGTCTCTCAGTCTCTCTCAGTATGTCTCTCAGTCTGTCTGTCTCTCAGTCTGTCTGTCTGTCTGTCTGTCTGTCAGTCTGTCTCTCAGTCTGTCTGTCTCTCTGTCTGTCTCTCAGTCTGTCTGTCTGTCTATCTGTCTGTCTCTCAGTCTGCCTGTCTCTCTGTCTGTCTCTCAGTCTGTATCTCTGTCTGTCTGTCTCTCAGTCTGTCTGTATCTCAGTCTGTCTGTCAGTCTGTCTCTCTGTCTGTCTCTCATTCTGTCAGTCTGTCTCTCTGTCTGTCTCTCAGTATGCCTGTCTCTCAGTCTGCCTGTCTCTCAGTCTGTCTCTCAGTCTGCCCTATCTGTCTGTCTGTCCCTCTGTCTGTCTCTCAGTATGTCTGTCTCTCAGTCTGTCTCTCAGTATGTCTCTCAATCTGTCTCTCAGTCTGTCTCTCAGTCTGTCTCTCAGTCTGTCTCTCAGGCTGTCTCTCAGTCTCTCTCAGTTGGTCTCTCAGTCTGTCTGTCTCTCAGTCTGTCTGTCTGTCTGTCTGTCAGTCTGTCTCTCAGTCTGTCTGTCTCTCTGTCTGTCTCTCAGTCTGTCTGTCTATCTGTCTGTCTCTCAGTCTGTCTCTCAGTATGTCTCTCAGTCTGTCTCTCAGTCTGTCTCTCAGTCTGTCTCTCAGTCTGTCTCTCAGGCTGTCTCTCAGTCTCTCTCAGTATGTCTCTCAGTCTGTCTGTCTCTCAGTCTGTCTGTCTGTCTGTCAGTCTGTCTCTCAGTCTGTCTGTCTCTCTGTCTGTCTCTCAGTCTGTCTGTCTGTCTATCTGTCTGTCTCTCAGTCTGCCTGTCTCTCTGTCCTTCTCTCAGTCTGTATCTCTGTCTGTCTGTCTCTCAGTCTGTCTGTATCTCAGTCTGTCTGTCAGTCTGTCTCTCTGTCTGTCTCTCATTCTGTCAGTCTGTCTCTCTGTCTGTCTCTCAGTCTGCCTGTCTCTCAGTCTGCCTGTCTCTCAGTCTGTCTGTCTCTCAGTCTGTCTCTCAGTCTGTATATCTGTCTGTCTCTCAGTCTGTCCTCTCTGTCTGTCTGTCTATCTGTCTGTCTCTCAGTATGTCTGTATCTCAGTCTGTCTTTCAGTCTGTCTCTCAGTCTGTCTCCCAGTCTGTCTCTCAGTCTGTCTCTCAGTCTGTCTCTCTGTCTGTCTGTCCAGTCTGTCTCTCTGTCTGTCTCTCTGTCTGTCTCTCAGTCTGTCTCTCAGTATGTCTCTCAGTCTGTCTCTCAGTCTGTCTCTCAGGCTGTCTCTCAGTCTCTCTCAGTCTGTCTCTCAGTCTGTCTGTCTCTCAGTCTGTCTGTCTGTCAATCTGTCTCTCAGTCTGTCTGTCTTTCTGTCTGTATCTCAGTTTGTCTGTCTCTTTGTCTGTCTCTCAGTCTGTCTGTCTCTCAGTATGTCTCTCAGTCTGTCTCCTAGTCTGTCTCTCAGTCTGTCTCTCAGTCTGTCTCTCAGTCTGTCTGTCTATCAGTCTGTCTGTCTCTCAGTATGTCTCTCAGTCTGTCTCTCTGCCTGTCTCTCAGTCTGACTCGCAGTCTGTCCTCTATGTCTGTCTGTCTCTCTGTCTGTCTCTCAGTATGTCTGTCTCTCAGTCTGTCTCTCAGTCTGTCTCCCAGTCTGTATCTCAGTCTGTCTCTCAGTCTGTCTCTCAGTCTGTCTCCCAGTCTGTCTCTCAGTCTGTCTCTCAGTCTGTCTCTCTGTCTGTCTGTCCAGTCTGTCTCTCTGTCTGTCTCTCTGTCTGTCTCCCAGTCTGTCTCTCAGTATGTCTCTCAGTCTGTCTCTCTGTCTGTCTGTCCAGTCTGTCTCTCTGTCTGTCTCTCTGTCTGTCTCTCAGTCTGTCTCTCAGTATGTATGTATCTCTGTCTGTCTCTCAGTCTGTATGTCTCTCAGTCTGTATGTCTGTCTGTCTGTCAGTCTGTCTCTCAGTCTGTCTGTCTATCAGTCTGTCTGTCTCTCAGTATGTCTCTCAGTATGTCTCTCTGTCTGTCTCTCAGTCTGTCTCGCAGTCTGTCCTCTATGTCTGTCTGTCTCTCTGTCTGTCTCTCAGTCTGTCTCTCAGTCTGTCTCCCAGTCTGTATCTCAGTCTGTCTCTCAGTCTGTCTCTCAGACTGTCTGTCTGTCTGTCTGTCTGTCTGTCTGTCTGTCTCTCAGTCTGTATGTCTCTCAGTCTGTCTCTCAGTCTGTCTCTCAGTCTCTCTTAGTCTGTCTCTCAGTCTGTCTCTCAGTCTGTCTCTCAGTCTGTCTCTCTGTCTGTCTGTCCAGTCTGTCTCTCTGTCTGTCTCTCTGTCTGTCTCCCAGTCTGTCTCTCAGTATGTCTCTCAGTCTGTCTCTCTGTCTGTCTGTCCAGTCTGTCTCTCTGTCTGTCTCTCTGTCTGTCTCTCAGTCTGTCTCTCAGTATGTATGTATCTCTGTCTGTCTCTCAGTCTGTATGTCTCTCAGTCTGTATGTCTGTATGTCTGTCAGTCTGTCTCTCAGTCTGTCTGTCTATCAGTCTGTCTGTCTCTCAGTATGTCTCTCAGTCTGTCTCTCTGTCTGTCTCTCAGTCTGTCTCGCAGTCTGTCCTCTATGTCTGTCTGTCTCTCTGTCTGTCTCTCAGTCTGTCTCCCAGTCTGTATCTCAGTCTGTCTCTCAGTCTGTCTCTCAGTCTGTCTGTCTGTCTGTCGGTCTGTCTGTCTGTCTGTCTGTCTGTCTGTCTGTCTGTCTGTCTGTCTGTCTGTCTGTCTGTCTGTCTGTCTGTCTGTCTGTCTGTCTGTCTGTCTGTCTGTCTGTCTGTCTGTCTGTCTGTCTGTCTGTCTGTCTGTCTGTCTCTCAGTCTGTCTATCAGTCTGTATGTCTCCCTGTCTGTCTCTCAGTCTGTCTGTCTGTCAATCTGTCTCTCAGTCTGTCTGTCTTTCTGTCTGTATCTCAGTTTGTCTGTCTCTTTGTCTGTCTCTCAGTCTGTCTGTCTCTCAGTATGTCTCTCAGTCTGTCTCCTAGTCTGTCTCTCAGTCTGTCTCTCAGTCTGTCTCTCTGTCTGTCTGTCCAGTCTGTCTATCTGTCTGTCTGTCCAGTCTGTCTCTCTGTCTGTCTCTCTGTCTGTCTGTATGTCAGTCTGTCTCTCAGTCTGTCTCTCAGTCTGTCTCTCTGTCTGTCTCTCAGTCTGTCTGTCTGTCAATCTGTCTCTCAGTCTGTCTGTCTTTCTGTCTGTATCTCAGTTTGTCTGTCTCTTTGTCTGTCTCTCAGTCTGTCTGTCTCTCAGTATGTCTCTCAGTCTGTATCCTAGTCTGTCTCTCAGTCTGTCTCTCAGTCTGTCTCTCTGTCTGTCTGTCCAGTCTGTCTCTCTGTCTGTCTGTCCAGTCTGTCTCTATGTCTGTCTCTCTGTCTGTCTGTCTCTCAGTCTGTCTGTCTCTCTGTCTGTCTCCCAGTCTGTCTCTCAGTCTGTCTCTCAGTCTGTCTCTCTGTCTGTCTGTCCAGTCTGTCTCTCTGTCTGTCTCTCTGTCTGTCTCTCAGTCTGTCTATCAGTCTGTATGTCTCTCAGTCTGTATGTCTGTCTGTCTGTCAGTCTGTCTCTCAGTATGTCTCTCAGTCTGTCTCTCTGTCTGTCTCTCAGTCTGTCTCGCAGTATGTCCTCTATGTCTGTCTGTCTCTCTGTCTGTCTCTCAGTATGTCTGTCTCTCAGTCTGTCTCTCAGTCTGTCTCCCAGTCTGTATCTCAGTCTGTCTCTCAGTCTGTCTCTCAGTCTGTATGTCTCTCTGGTTGTCTCTCAGTCTGTCTATCAGTCTGTATGTCTCTCTGTCTGTCTCTCAGTCTGTCTGTCTGTCAATCTGTCTCTCAGTCTGTCTGTCTTTCTGTCTGTATCTCAGTTTGTCTGTCTCTTTGTCTGTCTCTCAGTCTGTCTGTCTCTCAGTATGTCTCTCAGTCTGTCTCCTAGTCTGTCTCTCAGTCTGTCTCTCAGTCTGTCTCTCTGTCTCTCAGTATGTCTGTCTGTCTGTCAGTCTGTCTCTCAGTCTGTCTCTCAGTCTGCCCTCTCTGTCTGTCCCTTTGTCTGTCTCTCAGTATGTCTGTCTCTCAGTCTGTCTCTCAGTATGTCTCTCAGTCTGTCTCTCAGTCTGTATGTCAGTCTGTCTCTCAGTCTGTCTCTCAGTCTGCCCTATCTGTCTGTCTGTCCCTCTGTCTGTCTCTCAGTATGTCTGTCTCTCAGTCTGTCTCTCAGTATGTCTCTCAGTCTGTCTCTCAGTCTGTCTCTCAGTCTGTCTCTCAGTCTGTCTCTCAGGCTGTCTCTCAGTCTCTCTCAGTCTGTCTCTCAGTCTGTCTGTCTCTCAGTCTGTCTGTCTGTCTGTCTGTCAGTCTGTCTGTCTCTCAGTCTGTCTGTCTCTCTGTCTGTCTGTCTATCTGTCTGTCTCTCAGTCTGTCTCTCAGTATGTCTCTCAGTCTGTCTCTCAGTCTGTCTCTCAGTCTGTCTCTCAGTCTGTCTCTCAGGCTGTCTCTCAGTCTCTCTCAGTATGTCTCTCAGTCTGTCTGTCTCTCAGTCTGTCTGTCTGTCTGTCTGTCTGTCTGTCAGTCTGTCTCTCAGTCTGTCTGTCTCTCTGTCTGTCTCTCAGTCTGTCTGTCTGTCTATCTGTCTGTCTCTCAGTCTGCCTGTCTCTCTGTCTGTCTCTCAGTCTGTATCTCTGTCTGTCTGTCTCTCAGTCTGTCTGTATCTCAGTCTGTCTGTCAGTCTGTCTCTCTGTCTGTCTCTCATTCTGTCAGTCTGTCTCTCTGTCTGTCTCTCAGTATGCCTGTCTCTCAGTCTGCCTGTCTCTCAGTCTGTCTGTCTCTCAGTCTGTCTCTCAGTCTGTATATCTGTCTGTCTCTCAGTCTGTCCTCTCTGTCTGTCTGTCTATCTGTCTGTCTCTCAGCATGTCTGTATCTCAGTCTGTCTTTCAGTCTGTCTCTCAGTCTGTCTCTCAGTCTGTCTCCCAGTCTGTCTCTCAGTCTGTCTCTCAGTCTGTCTCTCTGTCTGTCTGTCCAGTCTGTCTCTCTGTCTGTCTCTCTGTCTGTCTCTCAGTCTGTCTCTCAGTATGTCTCTCAGTCTGTCTCTCAGTCTGTCTCTCAGTCTGTCTCTCTGTCTGTCTCTCAGTCTGTCTCTCAGTCTGTCTCCCAGTCTGTATCTCAGTCTGTCTCTCAGTCTGTCTCTCAGTCTGTCTGTCTGTCTGTCTGTCTGTCTGTCTCTCAGTCTGTATGTCTCTCAGTCTGTCTCTCAGTCTGTCTCTCAGTCTCTCTTAGTCTGTCTCTCAGTCTGTCTCTCAGTCTGTCTCTCAGTCTGTCTCTCTGTCTGTCTGTCCAGTCTGTCTCTCTGTCTGTCTCTCTGTCTGTCTCCCAGTCTGTCTCTCAGTATGTCTCTCAGTCTGTCTCTCTGTCTGTCTGTCCAGTCTGTCTCTCTGTCTGTCTCTCTGTCTGTCTCTCAGTCTGTCTCTCAGTATGTATGTATCTCTGTCTGTCTCTCAGTCTGTATGTCTCTCAGTCTGTATGTCTGTATGTCTGTCAGTCTGTCTCTCAGTCTGTCTGTCTATCAGTCTGTCTGTCTCTCAGTATGTCTCTCAGTCTGTCTCTCTGTCTGTCTCTCAGTCTGTCTCGCAGTCTGTCCTCTATGTCTGTCTGTCTCTCTGTCTGTCTCTCAGTCTGTCTCTCAGTCTGTCTCCCAGTCTGTATCTCAGTCTGTCTCTCAGTCTGTCTCTCAGTCTGTCTGTCTGTCTGTCTGTCTGTCTGTCTGTCTGTCTGTCTGTCTGTCTGTCTGTCTGTCTGTCTGTCTGTCTGTCTGTCTGTCTGTCTGTCTGTCTGTATGTCTGTCTGTCTGTCTGTCAGTCTGTATCTCAGTCTGTCTGTCTATCAGTCTGTCTGTCTCTCAGTCTGTCTCTCAGTCTGTCTCCCAGTCTGTATCTCAGTCTGTCTCTCAGGCTGTCTCTCAGTCTCTCTCAGTCTGTCTCTCAGTCTGTCTGTCTGTCAATCTGTCTCTCAGTCTGTCTGTCTTTCTGTCTGTATCTCAGTTTGTCTGTCTCTTTGTCTGTCTCTCAGTCTGTCTGTCTCTCAGTATGTCTCTCAGTCTGTATCCTAGTCTGTCTCTCAGTCTGTCTCTCAGTCTGTCTCTCTGTCTGTCTGTCCAGTCTGTCTCTCTGTCTGTCTGTCCAGTCTGTCTCTATGTCTGTCTCTCTGTCTGTCTGTCTCTCAGTCTGTCTGTCTCTCTGTCTGTCTCCCAGTCTGTCTCTCTGTCTGTCTCTCTGTCTGTCTCTCAGTCTGTCTCTCAGTATG
This sequence comes from Notolepis coatsorum, assembly GCF_963971535.1. Taxonomy (NCBI): domain Eukaryota; kingdom Metazoa; phylum Chordata; class Actinopteri; order Aulopiformes; family Paralepididae; genus Notolepis; species Notolepis coatsorum. The sequence continues at coordinate 118,034 of NW_028170754.1, read as the reverse complement.
TCTCTCAGTCTGTCTCTCAGTCTGTCTCTCAGGCTGTCTCTCAGTCTCTCTCAGTCTGTCTCTCAGTCTGTCTGTCTCTCAGTCTGTCTGTCTGTCAATCTGTCTCTCAGTCTGTCTGTCTTTCTGTCTGTATCTCAGTTTGTCTGTCTCTTTGTCTGTCTCTCAGTCTGTCTGTCTCTCAGTATGTCTCTCAGTCTGTCTCCTAGTCTGTCTCTCAGTCTGTCTCTCAGTCTGTCTCTCAGTCTGTCTGTCTATCAGTCTGTCTGTCTCTCAGTATGTCTCTCAGTCTGTCTCTCTGCCTGTCTCTCAGTCTGACTCGCAGTCTGTCCTCTATGTCTGTCTGTCTCTCTGTCTGTCTCTCAGTATGTCTGTCTCTCAGTCTGTCTCTCAGTCTGTCTCCCAGTCTGTATCTCAGTCTGTCTCTCAGTCTGTCTCTCAGTCTGTCTCCCAGTCTGTCTCTCAGTCTGTCTCTCAGTCTGTCTCTCTGTCTGTCTGTCCAGTCTGTCTCTCTGTCTGTCTCTCTGTCTGTCTCCCAGTCTGTCTCTCAGTATGTCTCTCAGTCTGTCTCTCTGTCTGTCTGTCCAGTCTGTCTCTCTGTCTGTCTCTCTGTCTGTCTCTCAGTCTGTCTCTCAGTATGTATGTATCTCTGTCTGTCTCTCAGTCTGTATGTCTCTCAGTCTGTATGTCTGTCTGTCTGTCAGTCTGTCTCTCAGTCTGTCTGTCTATCAGTCTGTCTGTCTCTCAGTATGTCTCTCAGTATGTCTCTCTGTCTGTCTCTCAGTCTGTCTCGCAGTCTGTCCTCTATGTCTGTCTGTCTCTCTGTCTGTCTCTCAGTCTGTCTCTCAGTCTGTCTCCCAGTCTGTATCTCAGTCTGTCTCTCAGTCTGTCTCTCAGACTGTCTGTCTGTCTGTCTGTCTGTCTGTCTGTCTGTCTGTCTGTCTGTCTGTCTCTCAGTCTGTATGTCTCTCAGTCTGTCTCTCAGTCTGTCTCTCAGTCTCTCTTAGTCTGTCTCTCAGTCTGTCTCTCAGTCTGTCTCTCAGTCTGTCTCTCTGTCTGTCTGTCCAGTCTGTCTCTCTGTCTGTCTCTCTGTCTGTCTCCCAGTCTGTCTCTCAGTATGTCTCTCAGTCTGTCTCTCTGTCTGTCTGTCCAGTCTGTCTCTCTGTCTGTCTCTCTGTCTGTCTCTCAGTCTGTCTCTCAGTATGTATGTATCTCTGTCTGTCTCTCAGTCTGTATGTCTCTCAGTCTGTATGTCTGTATGTCTGTCAGTCTGTCTCTCAGTCTGTCTGTCTATCAGTCTGTCTGTCTCTCAGTATGTCTCTCAGTCTGTCTCTCTGTCTGTCTCTCAGTCTGTCTCGCAGTCTGTCCTCTATGTCTGTCTGTCTCTCTGTCTGTCTCTCAGTCTGTCTCCCAGTCTGTATCTCAGTCTGTCTCTCAGTCTGTCTCTCAGTCTGTCTGTCTGTCTGTCGGTCTGTCTGTCTGTCTGTCTGTCTGTCTGTCTGTCTGTCTGTCTGTCTGTCTGTCTGTCTGTCTGTCTGTCTGTCTGTCTGTCTGTCTGTCTGTCTGTCTGTCTGTCTGTCTGTCTGTCTCTCAGTCTGTCTATCAGTCTGTATGTCTCCCTGTCTGTCTCTCAGTCTGTCTGTCTGTCAATCTGTCTCTCAGTCTGTCTGTCTTTCTGTCTGTATCTCAGTTTGTCTGTCTCTTTGTCTGTCTCTCAGTCTGTCTGTCTCTCAGTATGTCTCTCAGTCTGTCTCCTAGTCTGTCTCTCAGTCTGTCTCTCAGTCTGTCTCTCTGTCTGTCTGTCCAGTCTGTCTATCTGTCTGTCTGTCCAGTCTGTCTCTCTGTCTGTCTCTCTGTCTGTCTGTATGTCAGTCTGTCTCTCAGTCTGTCTCTCAGTCTGTCTCTCTGTCTGTCTCTCAGTCTGTCTGTCTGTCAATCTGTCTCTCAGTCTGTCTGTCTTTCTGTCTGTATCTCAGTTTGTCTGTCTCTTTGTCTGTCTCTCAGTCTGTCTGTCTCTCAGTATGTCTCTCAGTCTGTATCCTAGTCTGTCTCTCAGTCTGTCTCTCAGTCTGTCTCTCTGTCTGTCTGTCCAGTCTGTCTCTCTGTCTGTCTGTCCAGTCTGTCTCTATGTCTGTCTCTCTGTCTGTCTGTCTCTCAGTCTGTCTGTCTCTCTGTCTGTCTCCCAGTCTGTCTCTCAGTCTGTCTCTCAGTCTGTCTCTCTGTCTGTCTGTCCAGTCTGTCTCTCTGTCTGTCTCTCTGTCTGTCTCTCAGTCTGTCTATCAGTCTGTATGTCTCTCAGTCTGTATGTCTGTCTGTCTGTCAGTCTGTCTCTCAGTATGTCTCTCAGTCTGTCTCTCTGTCTGTCTCTCAGTCTGTCTCGCAGTATGTCCTCTATGTCTGTCTGTCTCTCTGTCTGTCTCTCAGTATGTCTGTCTCTCAGTCTGTCTCTCAGTCTGTCTCCCAGTCTGTATCTCAGTCTGTCTCTCAGTCTGTCTCTCAGTCTGTATGTCTCTCTGGTTGTCTCTCAGTCTGTCTATCAGTCTGTATGTCTCTCTGTCTGTCTCTCAGTCTGTCTGTCTGTCAATCTGTCTCTCAGTCTGTCTGTCTTTCTGTCTGTATCTCAGTTTGTCTGTCTCTTTGTCTGTCTCTCAGTCTGTCTGTCTCTCAGTATGTCTCTCAGTCTGTCTCCTAGTCTGTCTCTCAGTCTGTCTCTCAGTCTGTCTCTCTGTCTCTCAGTATGTCTGTCTGTCTGTCAGTCTGTCTCTCAGTCTGTCTCTCAGTCTGCCCTCTCTGTCTGTCCCTTTGTCTGTCTCTCAGTATGTCTGTCTCTCAGTCTGTCTCTCAGTATGTCTCTCAGTCTGTCTCTCAGTCTGTATGTCAGTCTGTCTCTCAGTCTGTCTCTCAGTCTGCCCTATCTGTCTGTCTGTCCCTCTGTCTGTCTCTCAGTATGTCTGTCTCTCAGTCTGTCTCTCAGTATGTCTCTCAGTCTGTCTCTCAGTCTGTCTCTCAGTCTGTCTCTCAGTCTGTCTCTCAGGCTGTCTCTCAGTCTCTCTCAGTCTGTCTCTCAGTCTGTCTGTCTCTCAGTCTGTCTGTCTGTCTGTCTGTCAGTCTGTCTGTCTCTCAGTCTGTCTGTCTCTCTGTCTGTCTGTCTATCTGTCTGTCTCTCAGTCTGTCTCTCAGTATGTCTCTCAGTCTGTCTCTCAGTCTGTCTCTCAGTCTGTCTCTCAGTCTGTCTCTCAGGCTGTCTCTCAGTCTCTCTCAGTATGTCTCTCAGTCTGTCTGTCTCTCAGTCTGTCTGTCTGTCTGTCTGTCTGTCTGTCAGTCTGTCTCTCAGTCTGTCTGTCTCTCTGTCTGTCTCTCAGTCTGTCTGTCTGTCTATCTGTCTGTCTCTCAGTCTGCCTGTCTCTCTGTCTGTCTCTCAGTCTGTATCTCTGTCTGTCTGTCTCTCAGTCTGTCTGTATCTCAGTCTGTCTGTCAGTCTGTCTCTCTGTCTGTCTCTCATTCTGTCAGTCTGTCTCTCTGTCTGTCTCTCAGTATGCCTGTCTCTCAGTCTGCCTGTCTCTCAGTCTGTCTGTCTCTCAGTCTGTCTCTCAGTCTGTATATCTGTCTGTCTCTCAGTCTGTCCTCTCTGTCTGTCTGTCTATCTGTCTGTCTCTCAGCATGTCTGTATCTCAGTCTGTCTTTCAGTCTGTCTCTCAGTCTGTCTCTCAGTCTGTCTCCCAGTCTGTCTCTCAGTCTGTCTCTCAGTCTGTCTCTCTGTCTGTCTGTCCAGTCTGTCTCTCTGTCTGTCTCTCTGTCTGTCTCTCAGTCTGTCTCTCAGTATGTCTCTCAGTCTGTCTCTCAGTCTGTCTCTCAGTCTGTCTCTCTGTCTGTCTCTCAGTCTGTCTCTCAGTCTGTCTCCCAGTCTGTATCTCAGTCTGTCTCTCAGTCTGTCTCTCAGTCTGTCTGTCTGTCTGTCTGTCTGTCTGTCTCTCAGTCTGTATGTCTCTCAGTCTGTCTCTCAGTCTGTCTCTCAGTCTCTCTTAGTCTGTCTCTCAGTCTGTCTCTCAGTCTGTCTCTCAGTCTGTCTCTCTGTCTGTCTGTCCAGTCTGTCTCTCTGTCTGTCTCTCTGTCTGTCTCCCAGTCTGTCTCTCAGTATGTCTCTCAGTCTGTCTCTCTGTCTGTCTGTCCAGTCTGTCTCTCTGTCTGTCTCTCTGTCTGTCTCTCAGTCTGTCTCTCAGTATGTATGTATCTCTGTCTGTCTCTCAGTCTGTATGTCTCTCAGTCTGTATGTCTGTATGTCTGTCAGTCTGTCTCTCAGTCTGTCTGTCTATCAGTCTGTCTGTCTCTCAGTATGTCTCTCAGTCTGTCTCTCTGTCTGTCTCTCAGTCTGTCTCGCAGTCTGTCCTCTATGTCTGTCTGTCTCTCTGTCTGTCTCTCAGTCTGTCTCTCAGTCTGTCTCCCAGTCTGTATCTCAGTCTGTCTCTCAGTCTGTCTCTCAGTCTGTCTGTCTGTCTGTCTGTCTGTCTGTCTGTCTGTCTGTCTGTCTGTCTGTCTGTCTGTCTGTCTGTCTGTCTGTCTGTCTGTCTGTCTGTCTGTATGTCTGTCTGTCTGTCTGTCAGTCTGTATCTCAGTCTGTCTGTCTATCAGTCTGTCTGTCTCTCAGTCTGTCTCTCAGTCTGTCTCCCAGTCTGTATCTCAGTCTGTCTCTCAGGCTGTCTCTCAGTCTCTCTCAGTCTGTCTCTCAGTCTGTCTGTCTGTCAATCTGTCTCTCAGTCTGTCTGTCTTTCTGTCTGTATCTCAGTTTGTCTGTCTCTTTGTCTGTCTCTCAGTCTGTCTGTCTCTCAGTATGTCTCTCAGTCTGTATCCTAGTCTGTCTCTCAGTCTGTCTCTCAGTCTGTCTCTCTGTCTGTCTGTCCAGTCTGTCTCTCTGTCTGTCTGTCCAGTCTGTCTCTATGTCTGTCTCTCTGTCTGTCTGTCTCTCAGTCTGTCTGTCTCTCTGTCTGTCTCCCAGTCTGTCTCTCAGTCTGTCTCTCAGTCTGTCTCTCTGTCTGTCTGTCCAGTCTGTCTCTCTGTCTGTCTCTCTGTCTGTCTCTCAGTCTGTCTATCAGTCTGTATGTCTCTCAGTCTGTCTGTCTATCAGTCTGTCTGTCTCTCAGTATGTCTCTCAGTCTGTCTCTCTGTCTGTCTCTCAGTCTGTCTCGCAGTCTGTCCTCTATATCTGTCTGTCTCTCTGTCTGTCTCTCAGTATGTCTGTCTCTCAGTCTGTCTCTCAGTCTGTCTCCCAGTCTGTATCTCAGTCTGTCTCTCAGTCTGTCTCTCAGTCTGTATGTCTCTCTGTCTGTCTCTCAGTCTGTCTATCAGTCTGTATGTCTCTCTGTCTGTCTCTCAGTCTGTCTGTCTGTCAATCTGTCTCTCTGTCTGTCTCCCAGTCTGTCTCTCAGTATGTCTCTCAGTCTGTCTCTCTGTCTGTCTGTCCAGTCTGTCTCTCTGTCTGTCTCTCTGTCTGTCTCTCAGTCTGTCTCTCAGTATGTATGTATCTCTGTCTGTCTCTCAGTCTGTATGTCTCTCAGTCTGTATGTCTGTATGTCTGTCAGTCTGTCTCTCAGTCTGTCTGTCTATCAGTATGTCTGTCTCTCAGTATGTCTCTCAGTCTGTCTCTCTGTCTGTCTCTCAGTCTGTCTCGCAGTATGTCCTCTATGTCTGTCTGTCTCTCTGTCTGTCTCTCAGTCTGTCTCTCAGTCTGTCTCCCAGTCTGTATCTCAGTCTGTCTCTCAGTCTGTCTCTCAGTCTGTCTGTCTGTCTGTCTGTCTGTCTGTCTGTCTGTCTGTCTGTCTGTCTGTCTGTCTGTCTGTCTGTCTGTCTGTCTGTCTGTCTGTCTGTCTCTCAGTCTGTCTATCAGTCTGTATGTCTCCCTGTCTGTCTCTCAGTCTGTCTGTCTGTCAATCTGTCTCTCAGTCTGTCTGTCTTTCTGTCTGTATCTCAGTTTGTCTGTCTCTTTGTCTGTCTCTCAGTCTGTCTGTCTCTCAGTATGTCTCTCAGTCTGTCTCCTAGTCTGTCTCTCAGTCTGTCTCTCAGTCTGTCTCTCTGTCTGTCTGTCCAGTCTGTCTATCTGTCTGTCTGTCCAGTCTGTCTCTCTGTCTGTCTCTCTGTCTGTCTGTCTCTCAGTCTGTCTGTATGTCAGTCTGTCTCTCAGTCTGTCTCTCAGTCTGTCTCTCTGTCTGTCTCTCAGTCTGTCTCGCAGTCTGTCCTCTATGTCTGTCTGTCTCTCTGTCTGTCTCTCAGTATGTCTGTCTCTCAGTCTGTCTCTCAGTCTGTCTCCCAGTCTGTATCTCAGTCTGTCTCTCAGTCTGTCTCTCAGTCTGTATGTCTCTCTGTCTGTCTCTCAGTCTGTCTATCAGTCTGTATGTCTCTCTGTCTGTCTCTCAGTCTGTCTGTCTGTCAATCTGTCTCTCAGTCTGTCTGTCTTTCTGTCTGTATCTCAGTTTGTCTGTCTCTTTGTCTGTCTCTCAGTCTGTCTGTCTCTCAGTATGTCTCTCAGTCTGTCTCCTAGTCTGTCTCTCAGTCTGTCTCTCAGTCTGTCTCTCTGTCTCTCAGTATGTCTGTCTGTCTGTCAGTCTGTCTCTCAGTCTGTCTCTCAGTCTGCCCTCTCTGTCTGTCCCTTTGTCTGTCTCTCAGTATGTCTGTATCTCAGTCTGTCTCTCAGTATGTCTCTCAGTCTGTCTCTCAGTCTGTCTGTCAGTCTGTCTCTCAGTCTGTCTCTCAGTCTGCCCTATCTGTCTGTCTGTCCCTCTGTCTGTCTCTCAGTATGTCTGTCTCTCAGTCTGTCTCTCAGTATGTCTCTCAGTCTGTCTCTCAGTCTGTCTCTCAGTCTGTCTCTCAGTCTGTCTCTCAGGCTGTCTCTCAGTCTCTCTCAGTCTGTCTCTCAGTCTGTCTGTCTCTCAGTCTGTCTGTCTGTCTGTCAGTCTGTCTCTCAGTCTGTCTGTCTCTCTGTCTGTCTCTCAGTCTGTCTGTCTATCTGTCTGTCTCTCAGTCTGTCTCTCAGTATGTCTCTCAGTCTGTCTCTCAGTCTGTCTCTCAGTCTGTCTCTCAGTCTGTCTCTCAGGCTGTCTCTCAGTCTCTCTCAGTATGTCTCTCAGTCTGTCTGTCTCTCAGTCTGTCTCTCAGTCTGTCTCTCTGTCTGTCTGTCCAGTCTGTCTATCTGTCTGTCTGTCCAGTCTGTCTCTCTGTCTGTCTCTCTGTCTGTCTGTCTCTCAGTCTGTCTGTATGTCAGTCTGTCTCTCAGTCTGTCTCTCAGTCTGTCTCTCTGTCTGTCTCTCAGTCTGTCTGTCTGTCAATCTGTCTCTCAGTCTGTCTGTCTTTCTGTCTGTATCTCAGTTTGTCTGTCTCTTTGTCTGTCTCTCAGTCTGTCTGTCTCTCAGTATGTCTCTCAGTCTGTATCCTAGTCTGTCTCTCAGTCTGTCTCTCAGTCTGTCTCTCTGTCTGTCTGTCCAGTCTGTCTCTCTGTCTGTCTGTCCAGTCTGTCTCTCTGTCTGTCTCTCTGTCTGTCTGTCTCTCAGTCTGTCTGTCTCTCTGTCTGTCTCCCAGTCTGTCTCTCAGTCTGTCTCTCAGTCTGCCTCTCTGTCTGTCTGTCCAGTCTGTCTCTCTGTCTGTCTCTCTGTCTGTCTCTCAGTCTGTCTCTCAGTATGTATGTCTCTCTGTCTGTCTATCAGTCTGTATGTCTCTCAGTCTGTATGTCTGTCTGTCTGTCAGTCTGTCTCTCAGTCTGTCTGTCTATCAGTCTGTCTGTCTCTCAGTATGTCTCTCAGTCTGTCTCTCTGTCTGTCTCTCAGTCTGTCTCGCAGTCTGTCCTCTATGTCTGTCTGTCTCTCTGTCTGTCTCTCAGTATGTCTGTCTCTCAGTCTGTCTCTCAGTCTGTCTCCCAGTCTGTATCTCAGTCTGTCTGTCTGTCTGTCTGTCTGTCTGTCTGTCTGTCTGTCTGTCTGTCTGTCTGTCTCTCAGTCTGTCTATCAGTCTGTATGTCTCCCTGTCTGTCTCTCAGTCTGTCTGTCTGTCAATCTGTCTCTCAGTCTGTCTGTCTTTCTGTCTGTATCTCAGTTTGTCTGTCTCTTTGTCTGTCTCTCAGTCTGTCTGTCTCTCAGTATGTCTCTCAGTCTGTCTCCTAGTCTGTCTCGCAGTCTGTCTCTCAGTCTGTCTCTCTGTCTGTCTGTCTGTCCAGTCTGTCTATCTGTCTGTCTGTCCAGTCTGTCTCTCTGTCTGTCTCTCTGTCTGTCTGTATGTCAGTCTGTCTCTCAGTCTGTCTCTCAGTCTGTCTCTCTGTCTGTCTCTCAGTCTGTCTGTCTGTCAATCTGTCTCTCAGTCTGTCTGTCTTTCTGTCTGTATCTCAGTTTGTCTGTCTCTTTGTCTGTCTCTCAGTCTGTCTCTCAGTCTGTCTCTCTGTCTGTCTGTCCAGTCTGTCTCTCTGTCTGTCTGTCCAGTCTGTCTCTATGTCTGTCTCTCTGTCTGTCTGTCTCTCAGTCTGTCTGTCTCTCTGTCTGTCTCCCAGTCTGTCTCTCAGTCTGTCTCTCAGTCTGTCTCTCTGTCTGTCTGTCCAGTCTGTCTCTCTGTCTGTCTCTCTGTCTGTCTCTCAGTCTGTCTATCAGTCTGTATGTCTCTCAGTCTGTATGTCTGTCTGTCTGTCAGTCTGTCTCTCAGTATGTCTCTCAGTCTGTCTCTCTGTCTGTCTCTCAGTCTGTCTCGCAGTCTGTCCTCTATGTCTGTCTGTCTCTCTGTCTGTCTCTCAGTATGTCTGTCTCTCAGTATGTCTCTCAGTCTGTATCCTAGTCTGTCTCTCAGTCTGTCTCTCAGTCTGTCTCTCTGTCTGTCTGTCCAGTCTGTCTCTCTGTCTGTCTGTCCAGTCTGTCTCTATGTCTGTCTCTCTGTCTGTCTGTCTCTCAGTCTGTCTGTCTCTCTGTCTGTCTCCCAGTCTGTCTCTCAGTCTGTCTCTCAGTCTGTCTCTCTGTCTGTCTGTCCAGTCTGTCTCTCTGTCTGTCTCTCTGTCTGTCTCTCAGTCTGTCTATCAGTCTGTATGTCTCTCAGTCTGTATGTCTGTCTGTCTGTCAGTCTGTCTCTCAGTATGTCTCTCAGTCTGTCTCTCTGTCTGTCTCTCAGTCTGTCTCGCAGTCTGTCCTCTATGTCTGTCTGTCTCTCTGTCTGTCTCTCAGTATGTCTGTCTCTCAGTCTGTCTCTCAGTCTGTCTCCCAGTCTGTATCTCAGTCTGTCTCTCAGTCTGTCTCTCAGTCTGTATGTCTCTCTGGTTGTCTCTCAGTCTGTCTATCAGTCTGTATGTCTCTCTGTCTGTCTCTCAGTTTGTCTGTCTCTTTGTCTGTCTCTCAGTCTGTCTGTCTCTCAGTATGTCTCTCAGTCTGTCTCCTAGTCTGTCTCTCAGTCTGTCTCTCAGTCTGTCTCTCTGTCTCTCAGTATGTCTGTCTGTCTGTCAGTCTGTCTCTCAGTCTGTCTCTCAGTCTGCCCTCTCTGTCTGTCCCTTTGTCTGTCTCTCAGTATGTCTGTCTCTCAGTCTGTCTCTCAGTATGTCTCTCAGTCTGTCTCTCAGTCTGTATGTCAGTCTGTCTCTCAGTCTGTCTCTCAGTCTGCCCTATCTGTCTGTCTGTCCCTCTGTCTGTCTCTCAGTATGTCTGTCTCTCAGTCTGTCTCTCAGTATGTCTCTCAGTCTGTCTCTCAGTCTGTCTCTCAGTCTGTCTCTCAGGCTGTCTCTCAGTCTCTCTCAGTCTGTCTCTCAGTCTGTCTGTATCTCAGTCTGTCTGTCAGTCTGTCTCTCTGTCTGTCTCTCATTCTGTCAGTCTGTCTCTCTGTCTGTCTCTCAGTATGCCTGTCTCTCAGTCTGCCTGTCTCTCAGTCTGTCTGTCTCTCAGTCTGTCTCTCAGTCTGTATATCTGTCTGTCTCTCAGTCTGTCCTCTCTGTCTGTCTGTCTATCTGTCTGTCTCTCAGCATGTCTGTATCTCAGTCTGTCTTTCAGTCTGTCTCTCAGTCTGTCTCTCAGTCTGTCTCCCAGTCTGTCTCTCAGTCTGTCTCTCAGTCTGTCTCTCTGTCTGTCTGTCCAGTCTGTCTCTCTGTCTGTCTCTCTGTCTGTCTCTCAGTCTGTCTCTCAGTATGTCTCTCAGTCTGTCTCTCAGTCTGTCTCTCAGTCTGTCTCTCTGTCTGTCTCTCAGTCTGTCTCTCAGTCTGTCTCCCAGTCTGTATCTCAGTCTGTCTCTCAGTCTGTCTCTCAGTCTGTCTGTCTGTCTGTCTGTCTGTCTGTCTCTCAGTCTGTATGTCTCTCAGTCTGTCTCTCAGTCTGTCTCTCAGTCTCTCTTAGTCTGTCTCTCAGTCTGTCTCTCAGTCTGTCTCTCAGTCTGTCTCTCTGTCTGTCTGTCCAGTCTGTCTCTCTGTCTGTCTCTCTGTCTGTCTCCCAGTCTGTCTCTCAGTATGTCTCTCAGTCTGTCTCTCTGTCTGTCTGTCCAGTCTGTCTCTCTGTCTGTCTCTCAGTCTGTCTCTCAGTATGTATGTATCTCTGTCTGTCTCTCAGTCTGTATGTCTCTCAGTCTGTATGTCTGTATGTCTGTCAGTCTGTCTCTCAGTCTGTCTGTCTATCAGTCTGTCTGTCTCTCAGTATGTCTCTCAGTCTGTCTCTCTGTCTGTCTCTCAGTCTGTCTCGCAGTCTGTCCTCTATGTCTGTCTGTCTCTCTGTCTGTCTCTCAGTCTGTCTCTCAGTCTGTCTCCCAGTCTGTATCTCAGTCTGTCTCTCAGTCTGTCTGTCTGTCTGTCTGTCTGTCTGTCTGTCTGTCTGTCTGTCTGTCTGTCTGTCTGTCTGTCTGTCTGTCTGTCTGTCTGTATGTCTGTCTGTCTGTCTGTCAGTCTGTATCTCAGTCTGTCTGTCTATCAGTCTGTCTGTCTCTCAGTCTGTCTCTCAGTCTGTCTCCCAGTCTGTATCTCAGTCTGTCTCTCAGTCTGTCTGTCTGTCTGTCTGTCTGTCTGTCTGTCTGTCTGTCTGTCTGTCTGTCTGTCTGTCTGTCTGTCTGTCTGTCTGTCTGTCTGTCTCTCAGTCTGTCTATCAGTCTGTATGTCTCCCTGTCTGTCTCTCAGTCTGTCTGTCTGTCAATCTGTCTCTCAGTCTGTCTGTCTTTCTGTCTGTATCTCAGTTTGTCTGTCTCTTTGTCTGTCTCTCAGTCTGTCTGTCTCTCAGTATGTCTCTCAGTCTGTCTCCTAGTCTGTCTCTCAGTCTGTCTCTCAGTCTGTCTCTCTGTCTGTCTGTCCAGTCTGTATATCTGTCTGTCTGTCCAGTCTGTCTCTCTGTCTGTCTCTCTGTCTGTCTGTCTCTCAGTCTGTCTGTATGTCAGTCTGTCTCTCAGTCTGTCTCTCAGTCTGTCTCTCTGTCTGTCTCTCAGTCTGTCTGTCTGTCAATCTGTCTCTCAGTCTGTCTGTCTTTCTGTCTGTATCTCAGTTTGTCTGTCTCTTTGTCTGTCTCTCAGTCTGTCTGTCTCTCAGTATGTCTCTCAGTCTGTATCCTAGTCTGTCTCTCAGTCTGTCTCTCAGTCTGTCTCTCTGTCTGTCTGTCCAGTCTGTCTCTCTGTCTGTCTGTCCAGTCTGTCTCTATGTCTGTCTCTCTGTCTGTCTGTCTCTCAGTCTGTCTGTCTCTCTGTCTGTCTCCCAGTCTGTCTCTCAGTCTGTCTCTCAGTCTGTCTCTCTGTCTGTCTGTCCAGTCTGTCTCTCTGTCTGTCTCTCTGTCTGTCTCTCAGTCTGTCTATCAGTCTGTATGTCTCTCAGTCTGTCTGTCTATCAGTCTGTCTGTCTCTCAGTATGTCTCTCAGTCTGTCTCTCTGTCTGTCTCTCAGTCTGTCTCGCAGTCTGTCCTCTATATCTGTCTGTCTCTCTGTCTGTCTCTCAGTATGTCTGTCTCTCAGTCTGTCTCTCAGTCTGTCTCCCAGTCTGTATCTCAGTCTGTCTCTCAGTCTGTCTCTCAGTCTGTATGTCTCTCTGTCTGTCTCTCAGTCTGTCTATCAGTCTGTATGTCTCTCTGTCTGTCTCTCAGTCTGTCTGTCTGTCAATCTGTCTCTCTGTCTGTCTCCCAGTCTGTCTCTCAGTATGTCTCTCAGTCTGTCTCTCTGTCTGTCTGTCCAGTCTGTCTCTCTGTCTGTCTCTCTGTCTGTCTCTCAGTCTGTCTCTCAGTATGTATGTATCTCTGTCTGTCTCTCAGTCTGTATGTCTCTCAGTCTGTATGTCTGTATGTCTGTCAGTCTGTCTCTCAGTCTGTCTGTCTATCAGTCTGTCTGTCTCTCAGTATGTCTCTCAGTCTGTCTCTCTGTCTGTCTCTCAGTCTGTCTCGCAGTATGTCCTCTATGTCTGTCTGTCTCTCTGTCTGTCTCTCAGTCTGTCTCTCAGTCTGTCTCCCAGTCTGTATCTCAGTCTGTCTCTCAGTCTGTCTCTCAGTCTGTCTGTCTGTCTGTCTGTCTGTCTGTCTGTCTGTCTGTCTGTCTGTCTGTCTGTCTGTCTGTCTGTCTGTCTGTCTGTCTGTCTGTCTGTCTGTCTGTCTCTCAGTCTGTCTATCAGTCTGTATGTCTCCCTGTCTGTCTCTCAGTCTGTCTGTCTGTCAATCTGTCTCTCAGTCTGTCTGTCTTTCTGTCTGTATCTCAGTTTGTCTGTCTCTTTGTCTGTCTCTCAGTCTGTCTGTCTCTCAGTATGTCTCTCAGTCTGTCTCCTAGTCTGTCTCTCAGTCTGTCTCTCAGTCTGTCTCTCTGTCTGTCTGTCCAGTCTGTCTATCTGTCTGTCTGTCCAGTCTGTCTCTCTGTCTGTCTCTCTGTCTGTCTGTCTCTCAGTCTGTCTGTATGTCAGTCTGTCTCTCAGTCTGTCTCTCAGTCTGTCTCTCTGTCTGTCTCTCAGTCTGTCTCGCAGTCTGTCCTCTATGTCTGTCTGTCTCTCTGTCTGTCTCTCAGTATGTCTGTCTCTCAGTTTGTCTCTCAGTCTGTCTCCCAGTCTGTATCTCAGTCTGTCTCTCAGTCTGTCTCTCAGTCTGTATGTCTCTCTGTCTGTCTCTCAGTCTGTCTATCAGTCTGTATGTCTCTCTGTCTGTCTCTCAGTCTGTCTGTCTGTCAATCTGTCTCTCAGTCTGTCTGTCTTTCTGTCTGTATCTCAGTTTGTCTGTCTCTTTGTCTGTCTCTCAGTCTGTCTGTCTCTCAGTATGTCTCTCAGTCTGTCTCCTAGTCTGTCTCTCAGTCTGTCTCTCAGTCTGTCTCTCTGTCTCTCAGTATGTCTGTCTGTCTGTCAGTCTGTCTCTCAGTCTGTCTCTCAGTCTGCCCTCTCTGTCTGTCCCTTTGTCTGTCTCTCAGTATGTCTGTATCTCAGTCTGTCTCTCAGTATGTCTCTCAGTCTGTCTCTCAGTCTGTCTGTCAGTCTGTCTCTCAGTCTGTCTCTCAGTCTGCCCTATCTGTCTGTCTGTCCCTCTGTCTGTCTCTCAGTATGTCTGTCTCTCAGTCTGTCTCTCAGTATGTCTCTCAGTCTGTCTCTCAGTCTGTCTCTCAGTCTGTCTCTCAGTCTGTCTCTCAGGCTGTCTCTCAGTCTCTCTCAGTCTGTCTCTCAGTCTGTCTGTCTCTCAGTCTGTCTGTCTGTCTGTCTGTCAGTCTGTCTCTCAGTCTGTCTGTCTCTCTGTCTGTCTCTCAGTCTGTCTGTCTATCTGTCTGTCTCTCAGTCTGTCTCTCAGTATGTCTCTCAGTCTGTCTCTCAGTCTGTCTCTCAGTCTGTCTCTCAGTCTGTCTCTCAGGCTGTCTCTCAGTCTCTCTCAGTATGTCTCTCAGTCTGTCTGTCTCTCAGTCTGTCTCTCAGTCTGTCTCTCTGTCTGTCTGTCCAGTCTGTCTATCTGTCTGTCTGTCCAGTCTGTCTCTCTGTCTGTCTCTCTGTCTGTCTCTCTGTCTGTCTCTCTGTCTGTCTCTCAGTCTGTCTATCAGTCTGTATGTCTCTCAGTCTGTATGTCTGTCTGTCTGTCAGTCTGTCTCTCAGTATGTCTCTCAGTCTGTCTCTCTGTCTGTCTCTCAGTCTGTCTCGCAGTCTGTCCTCTATGTCTGTCTGTCTCTCTGTCTGTCTCTCAGTATGTCTGTCTCTCAGTATGTCTCTCAGTCTGTATCCTAGTCTGTCTCTCAGTCTGTCTCTCAGTCTGTCTCTCTGTCTGTCTGTCCAGTCTGTCTCTCTGTCTGTCTGTCCAGTCTGTCTCTATGTCTGTCTCTCTGTCTGTCTGTCTCTCAGTCTGTCTGTCTCTCTGTCTGTCTCCCAGTCTGTCTCTCAGTCTGTCTCTCAGTCTGTCTCTCTGTCTGTCTGTCCAGTCTGTCTCTCTGTCTGTCTCTCTGTCTGTCTCTCAGTCTGTCTATCAGTCTGTATGTCTCTCAGTCTGTATGTCTGTCTGTCTGTCAGTCTGTCTCTCAGTATGTCTCTCAGTCTGTCTCTCTGTCTGTCTCTCAGTCTGTCTCGCAGTCTGTCCTCTATGTCTGTCTGTCTCTCTGTCTGTCTCTCAGTATGTCTGTCTCTCAGTCTGTCTCTCAGTCTGTCTCCCAGTCTGTATCTCAGTCTGTCTCTCAGTCTGTCTCTCAGTCTGTATGTCTCTCTGGTTGTCTCTCAGTCTGTCTATCAGTCTGTATGTCTCTCTGTCTGTCTCTCAGTTTGTCTGTCTCTTTGTCTGTCTCTCAGTCTGTCTGTCTCTCAGTATGTCTCTCAGTCTGTCTCCTAGTCTGTCTCTCAGTCTGTCTCTCAGTCTGTCTCTCTGTCTCTCAGTATGTCTGTCTGTCTGTCAGTCTGTCTCTCAGTCTGTCTCTCAGTCTGCCCTCTCTGTCTGTCCCTTTGTCTGTCTCTCAGTATGTCTGTCTCTCAGTCTGTCTCTCAGTATGTCTCTCAGTCTGTCTCTCAGTCTGTATGTCAGTCTGTCTCTCAGTCTGTCTCTCAGTCTGCCCTATCTGTCTGTCTGTCCCTCTGTCTGTCTCTCAGTATGTCTGTCTCTCAGTCTGTCTCTCAGTATGTCTCTCAGTCTGTCTCTCAGTCTGTCTCTCAGTCTGTCTCTCAGGCTGTCTCTCAGTCTCTCTCAGTCTGTCTCTCAGTCTGTCTGTATCTCAGTCTGTCTGTCAGTCTGTCTCTCTGTCTGTCTCTCATTCTGTCAGTCTGTCTCTCTGTCTGTCTCTCAGTATGCCTGTCTCTCAGTCTGCCTGTCTCTCAGTCTGTCTGTCTCTCAGTCTGTCTCTCAGTCTGTATATCTGTCTGTCTCTCAGTCTGTCCTCTCTGTCTGTCTGTCTATCTGTCTGTCTCTCAGCATGTCTGTATCTCAGTCTGTCTTTCAGTCTGTCTCTCAGTCTGTCTCTCAGTCTGTCTCCCAGTCTGTCTCTCAGTCTGTCTCTCAGTCTGTCTCTCTGTCTGTCTGTCCAGTCTGTCTCTCTGTCTGTCTCTCTGTCTGTCTCTCAGTCTGTCTCTCAGTATGTCTCTCAGTCTGTCTCTCAGTCTGTCTCTCAGTCTGTCTCTCTGTCTGTCTCTCAGTCTGTCTCTCAGTCTGTCTCCCAGTCTGTATCTCAGTCTGTCTCTCAGTCTGTCTCTCAGTCTGTCTGTCTGTCTGTCTGTCTGTCTGTCTCTCAGTCTGTATGTCTCTCAGTCTGTCTCTCAGTCTGTCTCTCAGTCTCTCTTAGTCTGTCTCTCAGTCTGTCTCTCAGTCTGTCTCTCAGTCTGTCTCTCTGTCTGTCTGTCCAGTCTGTCTCTCTGTCTGTCTCTCTGTCTGTCTCCCAGTCTGTCTCTCAGTATGTCTCTCAGTCTGTCTCTCTGTCTGTCTGTCCAGTCTGTCTCTCTGTCTGTCTCTCAGTCTGTCTCTCAGTATGTATGTATCTCTGTCTGTCTCTCAGTCTGTATGTCTCTCAGTCTGTATGTCTGTATGTCTGTCAGTCTGTCTCTCAGTCTGTCTGTCTATCAGTCTGTCTGTCTCTCAGTATGTCTCTCAGTCTGTCTCTCTGTCTGTCTCTCAGTCTGTCTCGCAGTCTGTCCTCTATGTCTGTCTGTCTCTCTGTCTGTCTCTCAGTATGTCTCTCAGTCTGTCTCCCAGTCTGTATCTCAGTCTGTCTCTCAGTCTGTCTGTCTGTCTGTCTGTCTGTCTGTCTGTCTGTCTGTCTGTCTGTCTGTCTGTCTGTCTGTCTGTCTGTATGTCTGTCTGTCTGTCTGTCAGTCTGTATCTCAGTCTGTCTGTCTATCAGTCTGTCTGTCTCTCAGTCTGTCTCTCAGTCTGTCTCCCAGTCTGTATCTCAGTCTGTCTCTCAGTCTGTCTGTCTGTCTGTCTGTCTGTCTGTCTGTCTGTCTGTCTGTCTGTCTGTCTGTCTGTCTGTCTGTCTGTCTGTCTGTCTGTCTGTCTCTCAGTCTGTCTATCAGTCTGTATGTCTCCCTGTCTGTCTCTCAGTCTGTCTGTCTGTCAATCTGTCTCTCAGTCTGTCTGTCTTTCTGTCTGTATCTCAGTTTGTCTGTCTCTTTGTCTGTCTCTCAGTCTGTCTGTCTCTCAGTATGTCTCTCAGTCTGTCTCCTAGTCTGTCTCTCAGTCTGTCTCTCAGTCTGTCTCTCTGTCTGTCTGTCCAGTCTGTATATCTGTCTGTCTGTCCAGTCTGTCTCTCTGTCTGTCTCTCTGTCTGTCTGTCTCTCAGTCTGTCTGTATGTCAGTCTGTCTCTCAGTCTGTCTCTCAGTCTGTCTCTCTGTCTGTCTCTCAGTCTGTCTGTCTGTCAATCTGTCTCTCAGTCTGTCTGTCTTTCTGTCTGTATCTCAGTTTGTCTGTCTCTTTGTCTGTCTCTCAGTCTGTCTGTCTCTCAGTATGTCTCTCAGTCTGTATCCTAGTCTGTCTCTCAGTCTGTCTCTCAGTCTGTCTCTCTGTCTGTCTGTCCAGTCTGTCTCTCTGTCTGTCTGTCCAGTCTGTCTCTATGTCTGTCTCTCTGTCTGTCTGTCTCTCAGTCTGTCTGTCTCTCTGTCTGTCTCCCAGTCTGTCTCTCAGTCTGTCTCTCAGTCTGTCTCTCTGTCTGTCTGTCCAGTCTGTCTCTCTGTCTGTCTCTCTGTCTGTCTCTCAGTCTGTCTATCAGTCTGTATGTCTCTCAGTCTGTCTGTCTATCAGTCTGTCTGTCTCTCAGTATGTCTCTCAGTCTGTCTCTCTGTCTGTCTCTCAGTCTGTCTCGCAGTCTGTCCTCTATATCTGTCTGTCTCTCTGTCTGTCTCTCAGTATGTCTGTCTCTCAGTCTGTCTCTCAGTCTGTCTCCCAGTCTGTATCTCAGTCTGTCTCTCAGTCTGTCTCTCAGTCTGTATGTCTCTCTGTCTGTCTCTCAGTCTGTCTATCAGTCTGTATGTCTCTCTGTCTGTCTCTCAGTCTGTCTGTCTGTCAATCTGTCTCTCTGTCTGTCTCCCAGTCTGTCTCTCAGTATGTCTCTCAGTCTGTCTCTCTGTCTGTCTGTCCAGTCTGTCTCTCTGTCTGTCTCTCTGTCTGTCTCTCAGTCTGTCTCTCAGTATGTATGTATCTCTGTCTGTCTCTCAGTCTGTATGTCTCTCAGTCTGTATGTCTGTATGTCTGTCAGTCTGTCTCTCAGTCTGTCTGTCTATCAGTCTGTCTGTCTCTCAGTATGTCTCTCAGTCTGTCTCTCTGTCTGTCTCTCAGTCTGTCTCGCAGTATGTCCTCTATGTCTGTCTGTCTCTCTGTCTGTCTCTCAGTCTGTCTCTCAGTCTGTCTCCCAGTCTGTATCTCAGTCTGTCTCTCAGTCTGTCTCTCAGTCTGTCTGTCTGTCTGTCTGTCTGTCTGTCTGTCTGTCTGTCTGTCTGTCTGTCTGTCTGTCTGTCTGTCTGTCTGTCTGTCTGTCTGTCTGTCTCTCAGTCTGTCTATCAGTCTGTATGTCTCCCTGTCTGTCTCTCAGTCTGTCTGTCTGTCAATCTGTCTCTCAGTCTGTCTGTCTTTCTGTCTGTATCTCAGTTTGTCTGTCTCTTTGTCTGTCTCTCAGTCTGTCTGTCTCTCAGTATGTCTCTCAGTCTGTCTCCTAGTCTGTCTCTCAGTCTGTCTCTCAGTCTGTCTCTCTGTCTGTCTGTCCAGTCTGTCTATCTGTCTGTCTGTCCAGTCTGTCTCTCTGTCTGTCTCTCTGTCTGTCTGTCTCTCAGTCTGTCTGTATGTCAGTCTGTCTCTCAGTCTGTCTCTCAGTCTGTCTCTCTGTCTGTCTCTCAGTCTGTCTCGCAGTCTGTCCTCTATGTCTGTCTGTCTCTCTGTCTGTCTCTCAGTATGTCTGTCTCTCAGTTTGTCTCTCAGTCTGTCTCCCAGTCTGTATCTCAGTCTGTCTCTCAGTCTGTCTCTCAGTCTGTATGTCTCTCTGTCTGTCTCTCAGTCTGTCTATCAGTCTGTATGTCTCTCTGTCTGTCTCTCAGTCTGTCTGTCTGTCAATCTGTCTCTCAGTCTGTCTGTCTTTCTGTCTGTATCTCAGTTTGTCTGTCTCTTTGTCTGTCTCTCAGTCTGTCTGTCTCTCAGTATGTCTCTCAGTCTGTCTCCTAGTCTGTCTCTCAGTCTGTCTCTCAGTCTGTCTCTCTGTCTCTCAGTATGTCTGTCTGTCTGTCAGTCTGTCTCTCAGTCTGTCTCTCAGTCTGCCCTCTCTGTCTGTCCCTTTGTCTGTCTCTCAGTATGTCTGTATCTCAGTCTGTCTCTCAGTATGTCTCTCAGTCTGTCTCTCAGTCTGTCTGTCAGTCTGTCTCTCAGTCTGTCTCTCAGTCTGCCCTATCTGTCTGTCTGTCCCTCTGTCTGTCTCTCAGTATGTCTGTCTCTCAGTCTGTCTCTCAGTATGTCTCTCAGTCTGTCTCTCAGTCTGTCTCTCAGTCTGTCTCTCAGTCTGTCTCTCAGGCTGTCTCTCAGTCTCTCTCAGTCTGTCTCTCAGTCTGTCTGTCTCTCAGTCTGTCTGTCTGTCTGTCTGTCAGTCTGTCTCTCAGTCTGTCTGTCTCTCTGTCTGTCTCTCAGTCTGTCTGTCTATCTGTCTGTCTCTCAGTCTGTCTCTCAGTATGTCTCTCAGTCTGTCTCTCAGTCTGTCTCTCAGTCTGTCTCTCAGTCTGTCTCTCAGGCTGTCTCTCAGTCTCTCTCAGTATGTCTCTCAGTCTGTCTGTCTCTCAGTCTGTCTCTCAGTCTGTCTCTCTGTCTGTCTGTCCAGTCTGTCTATCTGTCTGTCTGTCCAGTCTGTCTCTCTGTCTGTCTCTCTGTCTGTCTGTCTCTCAGTCTGTCTGTATGTCAGTCTGTCTCTCAGTCTGTCTCTCAGTCTGTCTCTCTGTCTGTCTCTCAGTCTGTCTGTCTGTCAATCTGTCTCTCAGTCTGTCTGTCTTTCTGTCTGTATCTCAGTTTGTCTGTCTCTTTGTCTGTCTCTCAGTCTGTCTGTCTCTCAGTATGTCTCTCAGTCTGTATCCTAGTCTGTCTCTCAGTCTGTCTCTCAGTCTGTCTCTCTGTCTGTCTGTCCAGTCTGTCTCTCTGTCTGTCTGTCCAGTCTGTCTCTCAGTCTGTCTCTCAGTCTGTATGTCTCTCTGTCTGTCTCTCAGTCTGTCTATCAGTCTGTATGTCTCTCTGTCTGTCTCTCAGTCTGTCTGTCTGTCAATCTGTCTCTCAGTCTGTCTGTCTTTCTGTCTGTATCTCAGTTTGTCTGTCTCTTTGTCTGTCTCTCAGTCTGTCTGTCTCTCAGTATGTCTCTCAGTCTGTCTCCTAGTCTGTCTCTCAGTCTGTCTCTCAGTCTGTCTCTCTGTCTCTCAGTATGTCTGTCTGTCTGTCAGTCTGTCTCTCAGTCTGTCTCTCAGTCTGCCCTCTCTGTCTGTCCCTTTGTCTGTCTCTCAGTATGTCTGTCTCTCAGTCTGTCTCTCAGTATGTCTCTCAGTCTGTCTCTCAGTCTGTCTGTCAGTCTGTCTCTCAGTCTGTCTCTCAGTCTGCCCTATCTGTCTGTCTGTCCCTCTGTCTGTCTCTCAGTATGTCTGTCTCTCAGTCTGTCTCTCAGTATGTCTCTCAGTCTGTCTCTCAGTCTGTCTCTCAGTCTGTCTCTCAGTCTGTCTCTCAGGCTGTCTCTCAGTCTCTCTCAGTCTGTCTCTCAGTATGTCTGTCTCTCAGTCTGTCTGTCTGTCTGTCTGTCAGTCTGTCTCTCAGTCTGTCTGTCTCTCTGTCTGTCTCTCAGTCTGTCTGTCTATCTGTCTGTCTCTCAGTCTGTCTCTCAGTATGTCTCTCAGTCTGTCTCTCAGTCTGTCTCTCAGTCTGTCTCTCAGTCTGTCTCTCAGGCTGTCTCTCAGTCTCTCTCAGTATGTCTCTCAGTCTGTCTGTCTCTCAGTCTGTCTGTCTGTCTGTCTGTCAGTCTGTCTCTCAGTATGTCTGTCTCTCTGTCTGTCTCTCAGTCTGTCTGTCTGTCTATCTGTCTGTCTCTCAGTCTGCCTGTCTCTCTGTCTGTCTCTCAGTCTGTATCTCTGTCTGTCTGTCTCTCAGTCTGTCTGTATCTCAGTCTGTCTGTCAGTCTGTCTCTCTGTCTGTCTCTCATTCTGTCAGTCTGTCTCTCTGTCTGTCTCTCAGTCTGCCTGTCTCTCAGTCTGCCTGTCTCTCAGTCTGTCTGTCTCTCAGTCTGTCTCTCACTCTGTATATCTGTCTGTCTCTCAGTCTGTCCTCTCTGTAATAATAATAATAATGGATTGGATTTATATAGCGCTCTTCGTGACACCCCAGAGACCCCAGAGCGCTTACAGAGTCCATTATTCGTTCATACACAGTCATACCGGTGGTGGTAAGCTACAATTGCAGCCAGAGCTGCCCTGAGGCAGACTCACGGAAGCGTGGCGAATAATCAACGCCTACGGCCCCTCCGACCACCACCAACATTCATTCACATGCATACACATTCATACGAGGCAAGTATGTTAAGTGTCTTGCCCAAGGACACAACGGCAGTGGGATGGATATGGGCTTGAGCGGGATTCGAACCACCAACCCTTCGATCATTGGACGACCCGCTCTACCCCTGAGCCACGCCGCTGTCTGTCTGTCTATCTGTCTGTCTCTCAGTATGTCTGTATCTCAGTCTGTCTCTCTGTCTGTCTCTCAGTCTGTCTCTCAGTATGTCTCTCAGTCTGTCTCTCAGTCTGTCTCTCAGTCTGTCTCTCAGGCTGTCTCTCAGTCTCTCTCAGTCTGTCTCTCAGTCTGTCTGTCTCTCAGTCTGTCTGTCTGTCAATCTGTCTCTCAGTCTGTCTGTCTTTCTGTCTGTATCTCAGTTTGTCTGTCTCTTTGTCTGTCTCTCAGTCTGTCTGTCTCTCAGTATGTCTCTCAGTCTGTCTCCTAGTCTGTCTCTCAGTCTGTCTCTCAGTCTGTCTCTCAGTCTGTCTGTCTATCAGTCTGTCTGTCTCTCAGTATGTCTCTCAGTCTGTCTCTCTGTCTGTCTCTCAGTCTGACTCGCAGTCTGTCCTCTATGTCTGTCTGTCTCTCTGTCTGTCTCTCAGTATGTCTGTCTCTCAGTCTGTCTCTCAGTCTGTCTCCCAGTCTGTATCTCAGTCTGTCTCTCAGTCTGTCTCTCAGTCTGTCTCCCAGTCTGTCTCTCAGTCTGTCTCTCAGTCTGTCTCTCTGTCTGTCTGTCCAGTCTGTCTCTCTGTCTGTCTCTCTGTCTGTCTCCCAGTCTGTATCTCAGTATGTCTCTCAGTCTGTCTCTCTGTCTGTCTGTCCAGTCTGTCTCTCTGTCTGTCTCTCTGTCTGTCTCTCAGTCTGTCTCTCAGTATGTATGTATCTCTGTCTGTCTCTCAGTCTGTATGTCTCTCAGTCTGTATGTCTGTCTGTCTGTCAGTCTGTCTCTCAGTCTGTCTGTCTATCAGTCTGTCTGTCTCTCAGTATGTCTCTCAGTCTGTCTCTCTGTCTGTCTCTCAGTCTGTCTCGCAGTCTGTCCTCTATGTCTGTCTGTCTCTCTGTCTGTCTCTCAGTCTGTCTCTCA
Source organism: Notolepis coatsorum (assembly GCF_963971535.1). Taxonomy (NCBI): domain Eukaryota; kingdom Metazoa; phylum Chordata; class Actinopteri; order Aulopiformes; family Paralepididae; genus Notolepis; species Notolepis coatsorum. The sequence continues at coordinate 96,079 of NW_028170754.1, read as the reverse complement.
GTCTGTCTCCCAGTCTGTATCTCAGTCTGTCTCTCAGTCTGTCTCTCAGTCTGTCTGTCTGTCTGTCTGTCTGTCTGTCTCTCAGTCTGTATGTCTCTCAGTCTGTCTCTCAGTCTGTCTCTCAGTCTCTCTTAGTCTGTCTCTCAGTCTGTCTCTCAGTCTGTCTCTCAGTCTGTCTCTCTGTCTGTCTGTCCAGTCTGTCTCTCTGTCTGTCTCTCTGTCTGTCTCCCAGTCTGTCTCTCAGTATGTCTCTCAGTCTGTCTCTCTGTCTGTCTGTCCAGTCTGTCTCTCTGTCTGTCTGTCCAGTCTGTCTCTATGTCTGTCTCTCTGTCTGTCTGTCTCTCAGTCTGTCTGTCTCTCTGTCTGTCTCCCAGTCTGTCTCTCAGTCTGTCTCTCAGTCTGTCTCTCTGTCTGTCTGTCCAGTCTGTCTATCTGTCTGTCTCTCTGTCTGTCTCTCAGTCTGTCTATCAGTCTGTATGTCTCTCAGTCTGTATGTCTGTCTGTCTGTCAGTCTGTCTCTCAGTATGTCTCTCAGTCTGTCTCTCTGTCTGTCTCTCAGTCTGTCTCGCAGTCTGTCCTCTATGTCTGTCTGTCTCTCTGTCTGTCTCTCAGTATGTCTGTCTCTCAGTCTGTCTCTCAGTCTGTCTCCCAGTCTGTATCTCAGTCTGTCTCTCAGTCTGTCTCTCAGTCTGTATGTCTCTCTGGTTGTCTCTCAGTCTGTCTATCAGTCTGTATGTCTCTCTGTCTGTCTCTCAGTCTGTCTGTCTGTCAATCTGTCTCTCAGTCTGTCTGTCTTTCTGTCTGTATCTCAGTTTGTCTGTCTCTTTGTCTGTCTCTCAGTCTGTCTGTCTCTCAGTATGTCTCTCAGTCTGTCTCCTAGTCTGTCTCTCAGTCTGTCTCTCAGTCTGTCTCTCTGTCTCTCAGTATGTCTGTCTGTCTGTCAGTCTGTCTCTCAGTCTGTCTCTCAGTCTGCCCTCTCTGTCTGTCCCTTTGTCTGTCTCTCAGTATGTCTGTCTCTCAGTCTGTCTCTCAGTATGTCTCTCAGTCTGTCTCTCAGTCTGTATGTCAGTCTGTCTCTCAGTCTGTCTCTCAGTCTGCCCTATCTGTCTGTCTGTCCCTCTGTCTGTCTCTCAGTATGTCTGTCTCTCAGTCTGTCTCTCAGTATGTCTCTCAGTCTGTCTCTCAGTCTGTCTCTCAGTCTGTCTCTCAGTCTGTCTCTCAGGCTGTCTCTCAGTCTCTCTCAGTCTGTCTCTCAGTCTGTCTGTCTCTCAGTCTGTCTGTCTGTCTGTCTGTCAGTCTGTCTGTCTCTCAGTCTGTCTGTCTCTCTGTCTGTCTGTCTATCTGTCTGTCTCTCAGTCTGTCTCTCAGTATGTCTCTCAGTCTGTCTCTCAGTCTGTCTCTCAGTCTGTCTCTCAGTCTGTCTCTCAGGCTGTCTCTCAGTCTCTCTCAGTATGTCTCTCAGTCTGTCTGTCTCTCAGTCTGTCTGTCTGTCTGTCTGTCTGTCTGTCAGTCTGTCTCTCAGTCTGTCTGTCTCTCTGTCTGTCTCTCAGTCTGTCTGTCTGTCTATCTGTCTGTCTCTCAGTCTGCCTGTCTCTCTGTCTGTCTCTCAGTCTGTATCTCTGTCTGTCTGTCTCTCAGTCTGTCTGTATCTCAGTCTGTCTGTCAGTCTGTCTCTCTGTCTGTCTCTCATTCTGTCAGTCTGTCTCTCTGTCTGTCTCTCAGTATGCCTGTCTCTCAGTCTGCCTGTCTCTCAGTCTGTCTCTCAGTCTGCCCTATCTGTCTGTCTGTCCCTCTGTCTGTCTCTCAGTATGTCTGTCTCTCAGTCTGTCTCTCAGTATGTCTCTCAATCTGTCTCTCAGTCTGTCTCTCAGTCTGTCTCTCAGTCTGTCTCTCAGGCTGTCTCTCAGTCTCTCTCAGTTGGTCTCTCAGTCTGTCTGTCTCTCAGTCTGTCTGTCTGTCTGTCTGTCAGTCTGTCTCTCAGTCTGTCTGTCTCTCTGTCTGTCTCTCAGTCTGTCTGTCTATCTGTCTGTCTCTCAGTCTGTCTCTCAGTATGTCTCTCAGTCTGTCTCTCAGTCTGTCTCTCAGTCTGTCTCTCAGTCTGTCTCTCAGGCTGTCTCTCAGTCTCTCTCAGTATGTCTCTCAGTCTGTCTGTCTCTCAGTCTGTCTGTCTGTCTGTCAGTCTGTCTCTCAGTCTGTCTGTCTCTCTGTCTGTCTCTCAGTCTGTCTGTCTGTCTATCTGTCTGTCTCTCAGTCTGCCTGTCTCTCTGTCCTTCTCTCAGTCTGTATCTCTGTCTGTCTGTCTCTCAGTCTGTCTGTATCTCAGTCTGTCTGTCAGTCTGTCTCTCTGTCTGTCTCTCATTCTGTCAGTCTGTCTCTCTGTCTGTCTCTCAGTCTGCCTGTCTCTCAGTCTGCCTGTCTCTCAGTCTGTCTGTCTCTCAGTCTGTCTCTCAGTCTGTATATCTGTCTGTCTCTCAGTCTGTCCTCTCTGTCTGTCTGTCTATCTGTCTGTCTCTCAGTATGTCTGTATCTCAGTCTGTCTTTCAGTCTGTCTCTCAGTCTGTCTCCCAGTCTGTCTCTCAGTCTGTCTCTCAGTCTGTCTCTCTGTCTGTCTGTCCAGTCTGTCTCTCTGTCTGTCTCTCTGTCTGTCTCTCAGTCTGTCTCTCAGTATGTCTCTCAGTCTGTCTCTCAGTCTGTCTCTCAGGCTGTCTCTCAGTCTCTCTCAGTCTGTCTCTCAGTCTGTCTGTCTCTCAGTCTGTCTGTCTGTCAATCTGTCTCTCAGTCTGTCTGTCTTTCTGTCTGTATCTCAGTTTGTCTGTCTCTTTGTCTGTCTCTCAGTCTGTCTGTCTCTCAGTATGTCTCTCAGTCTGTCTCCTAGTCTGTCTCTCAGTCTGTCTCTCAGTCTGTCTCTCAGTCTGTCTGTCTATCAGTCTGTCTGTCTCTCAGTATGTCTCTCAGTCTGTCTCTCTGCCTGTCTCTCAGTCTGACTCGCAGTCTGTCCTCTATGTCTGTCTGTCTCTCTGTCTGTCTCTCAGTATGTCTGTCTCTCAGTCTGTCTCTCAGTCTGTCTCCCAGTCTGTATCTCAGTCTGTCTCTCAGTCTGTCTCTCAGTCTGTCTCCCAGTCTGTCTCTCAGTCTGTCTCTCAGTCTGTCTCTCTGTCTGTCTGTCCAGTCTGTCTCTCTGTCTGTCTCTCTGTCTGTCTCCCAGTCTGTCTCTCAGTATGTCTCTCAGTCTGTCTCTCTGTCTGTCTGTCCAGTCTGTCTCTCTGTCTGTCTCTCTGTCTGTCTCTCAGTCTGTCTCTCAGTATGTATGTATCTCTGTCTGTCTCTCAGTCTGTATGTCTCTCAGTCTGTATGTCTGTCTGTCTGTCAGTCTGTCTCTCAGTCTGTCTGTCTATCAGTCTGTCTGTCTCTCAGTATGTCTCTCAGTCTGTCTCTCTGTCTGTCTCTCAGTCTGTCTCGCAGTCTGTCCTCTATGTCTGTCTGTCTCTCTGTCTGTCTCTCAGTCTGTCTCTCAGTCTGTCTCCCAGTCTGTATCTCAGTCTGTCTCTCAGTCTGTCTCTCAGACTGTCTGTCTGTCTGTCTGTCTGTCTGTCTGTCTGTCTCTCAGTCTGTATGTCTCTCAGTCTGTCTCTCAGTCTGTCTCTCAGTCTCTCTTAGTCTGTCTCTCAGTCTGTCTCTCAGTCTGTCTCTCAGTCTGTCTCTCTGTCTGTCTGTCCAGTCTGTCTCTCTGTCTGTCTCTCTGTCTGTCTCCCAGTCTGTCTCTCAGTATGTCTCTCAGTCTGTCTCTCTGTCTGTCTGTCCAGTCTGTCTCTCTGTCTGTCTCTCTGTCTGTCTCTCAGTCTGTCTCTCAGTATGTATGTATCTCTGTCTGTCTCTCAGTCTGTATGTCTCTCAGTCTGTATGTCTGTATGTCTGTCAGTCTGTCTCTCAGTCTGTCTGTCTATCAGTCTGTCTGTCTCTCAGTATGTCTCTCAGTCTGTCTCTCTGTCTGTCTCTCAGTCTGTCTCGCAGTCTGTCCTCTATGTCTGTCTGTCTCTCTGTCTGTCTCTCAGTCTGTCTCCCAGTCTGTATCTCAGTCTGTCTCTCAGTCTGTCTCTCAGTCTGTCTGTCTGTCTGTCGGTCTGTCTGTCTGTCTGTCTGTCTGTCTGTCTGTCTGTCTGTCTGTCTGTCTGTCTGTCTCTCAGTCTGTCTATCAGTCTGTATGTCTCCCTGTCTGTCTCTCAGTCTGTCTGTCTGTCAATCTGTCTCTCAGTCTGTCTGTCTTTCTGTCTGTATCTCAGTTTGTCTGTCTCTTTGTCTGTCTCTCAGTCTGTCTGTCTCTCAGTATGTCTCTCAGTCTGTCTCCTAGTCTGTCTCTCAGTCTGTCTCTCAGTCTGTCTCTCTGTCTGTCTGTCCAGTCTGTCTATCTGTCTGTCTGTCCAGTCTGTCTCTCTGTCTGTCTCTCTGTCTGTCTGTATGTCAGTCTGTCTCTCAGTCTGTCTCTCAGTCTGTCTCTCTGTCTGTCTCTCAGTCTGTCTGTCTGTCAATCTGTCTCTCAGTCTGTCTGTCTTTCTGTCTGTATCTCAGTTTGTCTGTCTCTTTGTCTGTCTCTCAGTCTGTCTGTCTCTCAGTATGTCTCTCAGTCTGTATCCTAGTCTGTCTCTCAGTCTGTCTCTCAGTCTGTCTCTCTGTCTGTCTGTCCAGTCTGTCTCTCTGTCTGTCTGTCCAGTCTGTCTCTATGTCTGTCTCTCTGTCTGTCTGTCTCTCAGTCTGTCTGTCTCTCTGTCTGTCTCCCAGTCTGTCTCTCAGTCTGTCTCTCAGTCTGTCTCTCTGTCTGTCTGTCCAGTCTGTCTCTCTGTCTGTCTCTCTGTCTGTCTCTCAGTCTGTCTATCAGTCTGTATGTCTCTCAGTCTGTATGTCTGTCTGTCTGTCAGTCTGTCTCTCAGTATGTCTCTCAGTCTGTCTCTCTGTCTGTCTCTCAGTCTGTCTCGCAGTATGTCCTCTATGTCTGTCTGTCTCTCTGTCTGTCTCTCAGTATGTCTGTCTCTCAGTCTGTCTCTCAGTCTGTCTCCCAGTCTGTATCTCAGTCTGTCTCTCAGTCTGTCTCTCAGTCTGTATGTCTCTCTGGTTGTCTCTCAGTCTGTCTATCAGTCTGTATGTCTCTCTGTCTGTCTCTCAGTCTGTCTGTCTGTCAATCTGTCTCTCAGTCTGTCTGTCTTTCTGTCTGTATCTCAGTTTGTCTGTCTCTTTGTCTGTCTCTCAGTCTGTCTGTCTCTCAGTATGTCTCTCAGTCTGTCTCCTAGTCTGTCTCTCAGTCTGTCTCTCAGTCTGTCTCTCTGTCTCTCAGTATGTCTGTCTGTCTGTCAGTCTGTCTCTCAGTCTGTCTCTCAGTCTGCCCTCTCTGTCTGTCCCTTTGTCTGTCTCTCAGTATGTCTGTCTCTCAGTCTGTCTCTCAGTATGTCTCTCAGTCTGTCTCTCAGTCTGTATGTCAGTCTGTCTCTCAGTCTGTCTCTCAGTCTGCCCTATCTGTCTGTCTGTCCCTCTGTCTGTCTCTCAGTATGTCTGTCTCTCAGTCTGTCTCTCAGTATGTCTCTCAGTCTGTCTCTCAGTCTGTCTCTCAGTCTGTCTCTCAGTCTGTCTCTCAGGCTGTCTCTCAGTCTCTCTCAGTCTGTCTCTCAGTCTGTCTGTCTCTCAGTCTGTCTGTCTGTCTGTCTGTCAGTCTGTCTGTCTCTCAGTCTGTCTGTCTCTCTGTCTGTCTGTCTATCTGTCTGTCTCTCAGTCTGTCTCTCAGTATGTCTCTCAGTCTGTCTCTCAGTCTGTCTCTCAGTCTGTCTCTCAGTCTGTCTCTCAGGCTGTCTCTCAGTCTCTCTCAGTATGTCTCTCAGTCTGTCTGTCTCTCAGTCTGTCTGTCTGTCTGTCTGTCTGTCTGTCAGTCTGTCTCTCAGTCTGTCTGTCTCTCTGTCTGTCTCTCAGTCTGTCTGTCTGTCTATCTGTCTGTCTCTCAGTCTGCCTGTCTCTCTGTCTGTCTCTCAGTCTGTATCTCTGTCTGTCTGTCTCTCAGTCTGTCTGTATCTCAGTCTGTCTGTCAGTCTGTCTCTCTGTCTGTCTCTCATTCTGTCAGTCTGTCTCTCTGTCTGTCTCTCAGTATGCCTGTCTCTCAGTCTGCCTGTCTCTCAGTCTGTCTGTCTCTCAGTCTGTCTCTCAGTCTGTATATCTGTCTGTCTCTCAGTCTGTCCTCTCTGTCTGTCTGTCTATCTGTCTGTCTCTCAGCATGTCTGTATCTCAGTCTGTCTTTCAGTCTGTCTCTCAGTCTGTCTCTCAGTCTGTCTCCCAGTCTGTCTCTCAGTCTGTCTCTCAGTCTGTCTCTCTGTCTGTCTGTCCAGTCTGTCTCTCTGTCTGTCTCTCTGTCTGTCTCTCAGTCTGTCTCTCAGTATGTCTCTCAGTCTGTCTCTCAGTCTGTCTCTCAGTCTGTCTCTCTGTCTGTCTCTCAGTCTGTCTCTCAGTCTGTCTCCCAGTCTGTATCTCAGTCTGTCTCTCAGTCTGTCTCTCAGTCTGTCTGTCTGTCTGTCTGTCTGTCTGTCTCTCAGTCTGTATGTCTCTCAGTCTGTCTCTCAGTCTGTCTCTCAGTCTCTCTTAGTCTGTCTCTCAGTCTGTCTCTCAGTCTGTCTCTCAGTCTGTCTCTCTGTCTGTCTGTCCAGTCTGTCTCTCTGTCTGTCTCTCTGTCTGTCTCCCAGTCTGTCTCTCAGTATGTCTCTCAGTCTGTCTCTCTGTCTGTCTGTCCAGTCTGTCTCTCTGTCTGTCTCTCTGTCTGTCTCTCAGTCTGTCTCTCAGTATGTATGTATCTCTGTCTGTCTCTCAGTCTGTATGTCTCTCAGTCTGTATGTCTGTATGTCTGTCAGTCTGTCTCTCAGTCTGTCTGTCTATCAGTCTGTCTGTCTCTCAGTATGTCTCTCAGTCTGTCTCTCTGTCTGTCTCTCAGTCTGTCTCGCAGTCTGTCCTCTATGTCTGTCTGTCTCTCTGTCTGTCTCTCAGTCTGTCTCTCAGTCTGTCTCCCAGTCTGTATCTCAGTCTGTCTCTCAGTCTGTCTCTCAGTCTGTCTGTCTGTCTGTCTGTCTGTCTGTCTGTCTGTCTGTCTGTCTGTCTGTCTGTCTGTCTGTCTGTCTGTCTGTCTGTCTGTCTGTCTGTCTGTCTGTCTGTATGTCTGTCTGTCTGTCTGTCAGTCTGTATCTCAGTCTGTCTGTCTATCAGTCTGTCTGTCTCTCAGTCTGTCTCTCAGTCTGTCTCCCAGTCTGTATCTCAGTCTGTCTCTCAGGCTGTCTCTCAGTCTCTCTCAGTCTGTCTCTCAGTCTGTCTGTCTGTCAATCTGTCTCTCAGTCTGTCTGTCTTTCTGTCTGTATCTCAGTTTGTCTGTCTCTTTGTCTGTCTCTCAGTCTGTCTGTCTCTCAGTATGTCTCTCAGTCTGTATCCTAGTCTGTCTCTCAGTCTGTCTCTCAGTCTGTCTCTCTGTCTGTCTGTCCAGTCTGTCTCTCTGTCTGTCTGTCCAGTCTGTCTCTATGTCTGTCTCTCTGTCTGTCTGTCTCTCAGTCTGTCTGTCTCTCTGTCTGTCTCCCAGTCTGTCTCTCAGTCTGTCTCTCAGTCTGTCTCTCTGTCTGTCTGTCCAGTCTGTCTCTCTGTCTGTCTCTCTGTCTGTCTCTCAGTCTGTCTATCAGTCTGTATGTCTCTCAGTCTGTCTGTCTATCAGTCTGTCTGTCTCTCAGTATGTCTCTCAGTCTGTCTCTCTGTCTGTCTCTCAGTCTGTCTCGCAGTCTGTCCTCTATATCTGTCTGTCTCTCTGTCTGTCTCTCAGTATGTCTGTCTCTCAGTCTGTCTCTCAGTCTGTCTCCCAGTCTGTATCTCAGTCTGTCTCTCAGTCTGTCTCTCAGTCTGTATGTCTCTCTGTCTGTCTCTCAGTCTGTCTATCAGTCTGTATGTCTCTCTGTCTGTCTCTCAGTCTATCTGTCTGTCAATCTGTCTCTCTGTCTGTCTCCCAGTCTGTCTCTCAGTATGTCTCTCAGTCTGTCTCTCTGTCTGTCTGTCCAGTCTGTCTCTCTGTCTGTCTCTCTGTCTGTCTCTCAGTCTGTCTCTCAGTATGTATGTATCTCTGTCTGTCTCTCAGTCTGTATGTCTCTCAGTCTGTATGTCTGTATGTCTGTCAGTCTGTCTCTCAGTCTGTCTGTCTATCAGTCTGTCTGTCTCTCAGTATGTCTCTCAGTCTGTCTCTCAGTCTGTCTCTCAGTCTGTCTCTCAGTCTGCCCTCTCTGTCTGTCCCTTTGTCTGTCTCTCAGTATGTCTGTCTCTCAGTCTGTCTCTCAGTATGTCTCTCAGTCTGTCTCTCAGTCTGTATGTCAGTCTGTCTCTCAGTCTGTCTCTCAGTCTGCCCTATCTGTCTGTCTGTCCCTCTGTCTGTCTCTCAGTATGTCTGTCTCTCAGTCTGTCTCTCAGTATGTCTCTCAGTCTGTCTCTCAGTCTGTCTCTCAGTCTGTCTCTCAGTCTGTCTCTCAGGCTGTCTCTCAGTCTCTCTCAGTCTGTCTCTCAGTCTGTCTGTCTCTCAGTCTGTCTGTCTGTCTGTCTGTCAGTCTGTCTGTCTCTCAGTCTGTCTGTCTCTCTGTCTGTCTGTCTATCTGTCTGTCTCTCAGTCTGTCTCTCAGTATGTCTCTCAGTCTGTCTCTCAGTCTGTCTCTCAGTCTGTCTCTCAGTCTGTCTCTCAGGCTGTCTCTCAGTCTCTCTCAGTATGTCTCTCAGTCTGTCTGTCTCTCAGTCTGTCTGTCTGTCTGTCTGTCTGTCTGTCAGTCTGTCTCTCAGTCTGTCTGTCTCTCTGTCTGTCTCTCAGTCTGTCTGTCTGTCTATCTGTCTGTCTCTCAGTCTGCCTGTCTCTCTGTCTGTCTCTCAGTCTGTATCTCTGTCTGTCTGTCTCTCAGTCTGTCTGTATCTCAGTCTGTCTGTCAGTCTGTCTCTCTGTCTGTCTCTCATTCTGTCAGTCTGTCTCTCTGTCTGTCTCTCAGTATGCCTGTCTCTCAGTCTGCCTGTCTCTCAGTCTGTCTGTCTCTCAGTCTGTCTCTCAGTCTGTATATCTGTCTGTCTCTCAGTCTGTCCTCTCTGTCTGTCTGTCTATCTGTCTGTCTCTCAGCATGTCTGTATCTCAGTCTGTCTTTCAGTCTGTCTCTCAGTCTGTCTCTCAGTCTGTCTCCCAGTCTGTCTCTCAGTCTGTCTCTCAGTCTGTCTCTCTGTCTGTCTGTCCAGTCTGTCTCTCTGTCTGTCTCTCTGTCTGTCTCTCAGTCTGTCTCTCAGTATGTCTCTCAGTCTGTCTCTCAGTCTGTCTCTCAGTCTGTCTCTCTGTCTGTCTCTCAGTCTGTCTCTCAGTCTGTCTCCCAGTCTGTATCTCAGTCTGTCTCTCAGTCTGTCTCTCAGTCTGTCTGTCTGTCTGTCTGTCTGTCTGTCTGTCTCTCAGTCTGTATGTCTCTCAGTCTGTCTCTCAGTCTGTCTCTCAGTCTCTCTTAGTCTGTCTCTCAGTCTGTCTCTCAGTCTGTCTCTCTGTCTGTCTGTCCAGTCTGTCTCTCTGTCTGTCTCTCTGTCTGTCTCCCAGTCTGTCTCTCAGTATGTCTCTCAGTCTGTCTCTCTGTCTGTCTGTCCAGTCTGTCTCTCTGTCTGTCTCTCTGTCTGTCTCTCAGTCTGTCTCTCAGTATGTATGTATCTCTGTCTGTCTCTCAGTCTGTATGTCTCTCAGTCTGTATGTCTGTATGTCTGTCAGTCTGTCTCTCAGTCTGTCTGTCTATCAGTCTGTCTGTCTCTCAGTATGTCTCTCAGTCTGTCTCTCTGTCTGTCTCTCAGTCTGTCTCGCAGTCTGTCCTCTATGTCTGTCTGTCTCTCTGTCTGTCTCTCAGTCTGTCTCTCAGTCTGTCTCCCAGTCTGTATCTCAGTCTGTCTCTCAGTCTGTCTCTCAGTCTGTCTGTCTGTCTGTCTGTCTGTCTGTCTGTCTGTCTGTCTGTCTGTCTGTCTGTCTGTCTGTCTGTCTGTCTGTCTGTATGTCTGTCTGTCTGTCTGTCAGTCTGTATCTCAGTCTGTCTGTCTATCAGTCTGTCTGTCTCTCAGTCTGTCTCTCAGTCTGTCTCCCAGTCTGTATCTCAGTCTGTCTCTCAGGCTGTCTCTCAGTCTCTCTCAGTCTGTCTCTCAGTCTGTCTGTCTGTCAATCTGTCTCTCAGTCTGTCTGTCTTTCTGTCTGTATCTCAGTTTGTCTGTCTCTTTGTCTGTCTCTCAGTCTGTCTGTCTCTCAGTATGTCTCTCAGTCTGTATCCTAGTCTGTCTCTCAGTCTGTCTCTCAGTCTGTCTCTCTGTCTGTCTGTCCAGTCTGTCTCTCTGTCTGTCTGTCCAGTCTGTCTCTATGTCTGTCTCTCTGTCTGTCTGTCTCTCAGTCTGTCTGTCTCTCTGTCTGTCTCCCAGTCTGTCTCTCAGTCTGTCTCTCAGTCTGTCTCTCTGTCTGTCTGTCCAGTCTGTCTCTCTGTCTGTCTCTCTGTCTGTCTCTCAGTCTGTCTATCAGTCTGTATGTCTCTCAGTCTGTCTGTCTATCAGTCTGTCTGTCTCTCAGTATGTCTCTCAGTCTGTCTCTCTGTCTGTCTCTCAGTCTGTCTCGCAGTCTGTCCTCTATATCTGTCTGTCTCTCTGTCTGTCTCTCAGTATGTCTGTCTCTCAGTCTGTCTCTCAGTCTGTCTCCCAGTCTGTATCTCAGTCTGTCTCTCAGTCTGTCTCTCAGTCTGTATGTCTCTCTGTCTGTCTCTCAGTCTGTCTATCAGTCTGTATGTCTCTCTGTCTGTCTCTCAGTCTATCTGTCTGTCAATCTGTCTCTCTGTCTGTCTCCCAGTCTGTCTCTCAGTATGTCTCTCAGTCTGTCTCTCTGTCTGTCTGTCCAGTCTGTCTCTCTGTCTGTCTCTCTGTCTGTCTCTCAGTCTGTCTCTCAGTATGTATGTATCTCTGTCTGTCTCTCAGTCTGTATGTCTCTCAGTCTGTATGTCTGTATGTCTGTCAGTCTGTCTCTCAGTCTGTCTGTCTATCAGTCTGTCTGTCTCTCAGTATGTCTCTCAGTCTGTCTCTCTGTCTGTCTCTCAGTCTGTCTCGCAGTATGTCCTCTATGTCTGTCTGTCTCTCTGTCTGTCTCTCAGTCTGTCTCTCAGTCTGTCTCCCAGTCTGTATCTCAGTCTGTCTCTCAGTCTGTCTCTCAGTCTGTCTGTCTGTCTGTCTGTCTGTCTGTCTGTCTGTCTGTCTGTCTGTCTGTCTCTCAGTCTGTCTATCAGTCTGTATGTCTCCCTGTCTGTCTCTCAGTCTGTCTGTCTGTCAATCTGTCTCTCAGTCTGTCTGTCTTTCTGTCTGTATCTCAGTTTGTCTGTCTCTTTGTCTGTCTCTCAGTCTGTCTGTCTCTCAGTATGTCTCTCAGTCTGTCTCCTAGTCTGTCTCTCAGTCTGTCTCTCAGTCTGTCTCTCTGTCTGTCTGTCCAGTCTGTCTATCTGTCTGTCTGTCCAGTCTGTCTCTCTGTCTGTCTCTCTGTCTGTCTGTCTCTCAGTCTGTCTGTATGTCAGTCTGTCTCTCAGTCTGTCTCTCAGTCTGTCTCTCTGTCTGTCTCTCAGTCTGTCTCGCAGTCTGTCCTCTATGTCTGTCTGTCTCTCTGTCTGTCTCTCAGTATGTCTGTCTCTCAGTCTGTCTCTCAGTCTGTCTCCCAGTCTGTATCTCAGTCTGTCTCTCAGTCTGTCTCTCAGTCTGTATGTCTCTCTGTCTGTCTCTCAGTCTGTCTATCAGTCTGTATGTCTCTCTGTCTGTCTCTCAGTCTGTCTGTCTGTCAATCTGTCTCTCAGTCTGTCTGTCTTTCTGTCTGTATCTCAGTTTGTCTGTCTCTTTGTCTGTCTCTCAGTCTGTCTGTCTCTCAGTATGTCTCTCAGTCTGTCTCCTAGTCTGTCTCTCAGTCTGTCTCTCAGTATGTCTGTCTCTCAGTCTGTCTCTCAGTCTGTCTCCCAGTCTGTATCTCAGTCTGTCTCTCAGTCTGTCTCTCAGTCTGTATGTCTCTCTGGTTGTCTCTCAGTCTGTCTATCAGTCTGTATGTCTCTCTGTCTGTCTCTCAGTCTGTCTGTCTGTCAATCTGTCTCTCAGTCTGTCTGTCTTTCTGTCTGTATCTCAGTTTGTCTGTCTCTTTGTCTGTCTCTCAGTCTGTCTGTCTCTCAGTATGTCTCTCAGTCTGTCTCCTAGTCTGTCTCTCAGTCTGTCTCTCAGTCTGTCTCTCTGTCTCTCAGTATGTCTGTCTGTCTGTCAGTCTGTCTCTCAGTCTGTCTCTCAGTCTGCCCTCTCTGTCTGTCCCTTTGTCTGTCTCTCAGTATGTCTGTCTCTCAGTCTGTCTCTCAGTATGTCTCTCAGTCTGTCTCTCAGTCTGTATGTCAGTCTGTCTCTCAGTCTGTCTCTCAGTCTGCCCTATCTGTCTGTCTGTCCCTCTGTCTGTCTCTCAGTATGTCTGTCTCTCAGTCTGTCTCTCAGTATGTCTCTCAGTCTGTCTCTCAGTCTGTCTCTCAGTCTGTCTCTCAGTCTGTCTCTCAGGCTGTCTCTCAGTCTCTCTCAGTCTGTCTCTCAGTCTGTCTGTCTCTCAGTCTGTCTGTCTGTCTGTCTGTCAGTCTGTCTGTCTCTCAGTCTGTCTGTCTCTCTGTCTGTCTGTCTATCTGTCTGTCTCTCAGTCTGTCTCTCAGTATGTCTCTCAGTCTGTCTCTCAGTCTGTCTCTCAGTCTGTCTCTCAGTCTGTCTCTCAGGCTGTCTCTCAGTCTCTCTCAGTATGTCTCTCAGTCTGTCTGTCTCTCAGTCTGTCTGTCTGTCTGTCTGTCTGTCTGTCAGTCTGTCTCTCAGTCTGTCTGTCTCTCTGTCTGTCTCTCAGTCTGTCTGTCTGTCTATCTGTCTGTCTCTCAGTCTGCCTGTCTCTCTGTCTGTCTCTCAGTCTGTATCTCTGTCTGTCTGTCTCTCAGTCTGTCTGTATCTCAGTCTGTCTGTCAGTCTGTCTCTCTGTCTGTCTCTCATTCTGTCAGTCTGTCTCTCTGTCTGTCTCTCAGTATGCCTGTCTCTCAGTCTGCCTGTCTCTCAGTCTGTCTGTCTCTCAGTCTGTCTCTCAGTCTGTATATCTGTCTGTCTCTCAGTCTGTCCTCTCTGTCTGTCTGTCTATCTGTCTGTCTCTCAGCATGTCTGTATCTCAGTCTGTCTTTCAGTCTGTCTCTCAGTCTGTCTCTCAGTCTGTCTCCCAGTCTGTCTCTCAGTCTGTCTCTCAGTCTGTCTCTCTGTCTGTCTGTCCAGTCTGTCTCTCTGTCTGTCTCTCTGTCTGTCTCTCAGTCTGTCTCTCAGTATGTCTCTCAGTCTGTCTCTCAGTCTGTCTCTCAGTCTGTCTCTCTGTCTGTCTCTCAGTCTGTCTCTCAGTCTGTCTCCCAGTCTGTATCTCAGTCTGTCTCTCAGTCTGTCTCTCAGTCTGTCTGTCTGTCTGTCTGTCTGTCTGTCTCTCAGTCTGTATGTCTCTCAGTCTGTCTCTCAGTCTGTCTCTCAGTCTCTCTTAGTCTGTCTCTCAGTCTGTCTCTCAGTCTGTCTCTCAGTCTGTCTCTCTGTCTGTCTGTCCAGTCTGTCTCTCTGTCTGTCTCTCTGTCTGTCTCCCAGTCTGTCTCTCAGTATGTCTCTCAGTCTGTCTCTCTGTCTGTCTGTCCAGTCTGTCTCTCTGTCTGTCTCTCTGTCTGTCTCTCAGTCTGTCTCTCAGTATGTATGTATCTCTGTCTGTCTCTCAGTCTGTATGTCTCTCAGTCTGTATGTCTGTATGTCTGTCAGTCTGTCTCTCAGTCTGTCTGTCTATCAGTCTGTCTGTCTCTCAGTATGTCTCTCAGTCTGTCTCTCTGTCTGTCTCTCAGTCTGTCTCGCAGTCTGTCCTCTATGTCTGTCTGTCTCTCTGTCTGTCTCTCAGTCTGTCTCTCAGTCTGTCTCCCAGTCTGTATCTCAGTCTGTCTCTCAGTCTGTCTCTCAGTCTGTCTGTCTGTCTGTCTGTCTGTCTGTCTGTCTGTCTGTCTGTCTGTCTGTCTGTCTGTCTGTCTGTCTGTCTGTCTGTCTGTCTGTCTGTCTGTCTGTCTGTATGTCTGTCTGTCTGTCTGTCAGTCTGTATCTCAGTCTGTCTGTCTATCAGTCTGTCTGTCTCTCAGTCTGTCTCTCAGTCTGTCTCCCAGTCTGTATCTCAGTCTGTCTCTCAGGCTGTCTCTCAGTCTCTCTCAGTCTGTCTCTCAGTCTGTCTGTCTGTCAATCTGTCTCTCAGTCTGTCTGTCTTTCTGTCTGTATCTCAGTTTGTCTGTCTCTTTGTCTGTCTCTCAGTCTGTCTGTCTCTCAGTATGTCTCTCAGTCTGTATCCTAGTCTGTCTCTCAGTCTGTCTCTCAGTCTGTCTCTCTGTCTGTCTGTCCAGTCTGTCTCTCTGTCTGTCTGTCCAGTCTGTCTCTATGTCTGTCTCTCTGTCTGTCTGTCTCTCAGTCTGTCTGTCTCTCTGTCTGTCTCCCAGTCTGTCTCTCAGTCTGTCTCTCAGTCTGTCTCTCTGTCTGTCTGTCCAGTCTGTCTCTCTGTCTGTCTCTCTGTCTGTCTCTCAGTCTGTCTATCAGTCTGTATGTCTCTCAGTCTGTCTGTCTATCAGTCTGTCTGTCTCTCAGTATGTCTCTCAGTCTGTCTCTCTGTCTGTCTCTCAGTCTGTCTCGCAGTCTGTCCTCTATATCTGTCTGTCTCTCTGTCTGTCTCTCAGTATGTCTGTCTCTCAGTCTGTCTCTCAGTCTGTCTCCCAGTCTGTATCTCAGTCTGTCTCTCAGTCTGTCTCTCAGTCTGTATGTCTCTCTGTCTGTCTCTCAGTCTGTCTATCAGTCTGTATGTCTCTCTGTCTGTCTCTCAGTCTATCTGTCTGTCAATCTGTCTCTCTGTCTGTCTCCCAGTCTGTCTCTCAGTATGTCTCTCAGTCTGTCTCTCTGTCTGTCTGTCCAGTCTGTCTCTCTGTCTGTCTCTCTGTCTGTCTCTCAGTCTGTCTCTCAGTATGTATGTATCTCTGTCTGTCTCTCAGTCTGTATGTCTCTCAGTCTGTATGTCTGTATGTCTGTCAGTCTGTCTCTCAGTCTGTCTGTCTATCAGTCTGTCTGTCTCTCAGTATGTCTCTCAGTCTGTCTCTCAGTCTGTCTCTCAGTCTGTCTCTCAGTCTGCCCTCTCTGTCTGTCCCTTTGTCTGTCTCTCAGTATGTCTGTCTCTCAGTCTGTCTCTCAGTATGTCTCTCAGTCTGTCTCTCAGTCTGTATGTCAGTCTGTCTCTCAGTCTGTCTCTCAGTCTGCCCTATCTGTCTGTCTGTCCCTCTGTCTGTCTCTCAGTATGTCTGTCTCTCAGTCTGTCTCTCAGTATGTCTCTCAGTCTGTCTCTCAGTCTGTCTCTCAGTCTGTCTCTCAGTCTGTCTCTCAGGCTGTCTCTCAGTCTCTCTCAGTCTGTCTCTCAGTCTGTCTGTCTCTCAGTCTGTCTGTCTGTCTGTCTGTCAGTCTGTCTGTCTCTCAGTCTGTCTGTCTCTCTGTCTGTCTGTCTATCTGTCTGTCTCTCAGTCTGTCTCTCAGTATGTCTCTCAGTCTGTCTCTCAGTCTGTCTCTCAGTCTGTCTCTCAGTCTGTCTCTCAGGCTGTCTCTCAGTCTCTCTCAGTATGTCTCTCAGTCTGTCTGTCTCTCAGTCTGTCTGTCTGTCTGTCTGTCTGTCTGTCAGTCTGTCTCTCAGTCTGTCTGTCTCTCTGTCTGTCTCTCAGTCTGTCTGTCTGTCTATCTGTCTGTCTCTCAGTCTGCCTGTCTCTCTGTCTGTCTCTCAGTCTGTATCTCTGTCTGTCTGTCTCTCAGTCTGTCTGTATCTCAGTCTGTCTGTCAGTCTGTCTCTCTGTCTGTCTCTCATTCTGTCAGTCTGTCTCTCTGTCTGTCTCTCAGTATGCCTGTCTCTCAGTCTGCCTGTCTCTCAGTCTGTCTGTCTCTCAGTCTGTCTCTCAGTCTGTATATCTGTCTGTCTCTCAGTCTGTCCTCTCTGTCTGTCTGTCTATCTGTCTGTCTCTCAGCATGTCTGTATCTCAGTCTGTCTTTCAGTCTGTCTCTCAGTCTGTCTCTCAGTCTGTCTCCCAGTCTGTCTCTCAGTCTGTCTCTCAGTCTGTCTCTCTGTCTGTCTGTCCAGTCTGTCTCTCTGTCTGTCTCTCTGTCTGTCTCTCAGTCTGTCTCTCAGTATGTCTCTCAGTCTGTCTCTCAGTCTGTCTCTCAGTCTGTCTCTCTGTCTGTCTCTCAGTCTGTCTCTCAGTCTGTCTCCCAGTCTGTATCTCAGTCTGTCTCTCAGTCTGTCTCTCAGTCTGTCTGTCTGTCTGTCTGTCTGTCTGTCTCTCAGTCTGTATGTCTCTCAGTCTGTCTCTCAGTCTGTCTCTCAGTCTCTCTTAGTCTGTCTCTCAGTCTGTCTCTCAGTCTGTCTCTCTGTCTGTCTGTCCAGTCTGTCTCTCTGTCTGTCTCTCTGTCTGTCTCCCAGTCTGTCTCTCAGTATGTCTCTCAGTCTGTCTCTCTGTCTGTCTGTCCAGTCTGTCTCTCTGTCTGTCTCTCTGTCTGTCTCTCAGTCTGTCTCTCAGTATGTATGTATCTCTGTCTGTCTCTCAGTCTGTATGTCTCTCAGTCTGTATGTCTGTATGTCTGTCAGTCTGTCTCTCAGTCTGTCTGTCTATCAGTCTGTCTGTCTCTCAGTATGTCTCTCAGTCTGTCTCTCTGTCTGTCTCTCAGTCTGTCTCGCAGTCTGTCCTCTATGTCTGTCTGTCTCTCTGTCTGTCTCTCAGTCTGTCTCTCAGTCTGTCTCCCAGTCTGTATCTCAGTCTGTCTCTCAGTCTGTCTCTCAGTCTGTCTGTCTGTCTGTCTGTCTGTCTGTCTGTCTGTCTGTCTGTCTGTCTGTCTGTCTGTCTGTCTGTCTGTCTGTCTGTCTGTCTGTATGTCTGTCTGTCTGTCTGTCAGTCTGTATCTCAGTCTGTCTGTCTATCAGTCTGTCTGTCTCTCAGTCTGTCTCTCAGTCTGTCTCCCAGTCTGTATCTCAGTCTGTCTCTCAGGCTGTCTCTCAGTCTCTCTCAGTCTGTCTCTCAGTCTGTCTGTCTGTCAATCTGTCTCTCAGTCTGTCTGTCTTTCTGTCTGTATCTCAGTTTGTCTGTCTCTTTGTCTGTCTCTCAGTCTGTCTGTCTCTCAGTATGTCTCTCAGTCTGTATCCTAGTCTGTCTCTCAGTCTGTCTCTCAGTCTGTCTCTCTGTCTGTCTGTCCAGTCTGTCTCTCTGTCTGTCTGTCCAGTCTGTCTCTATGTCTGTCTCTCTGTCTGTCTGTCTCTCAGTCTGTCTGTCTCTCTGTCTGTCTCCCAGTCTGTCTCTCAGTCTGTCTCTCAGTCTGTCTCTCTGTCTGTCTGTCCAGTCTGTCTCTCTGTCTGTCTCTCTGTCTGTCTCTCAGTCTGTCTATCAGTCTGTATGTCTCTCAGTCTGTCTGTCTATCAGTCTGTCTGTCTCTCAGTATGTCTCTCAGTCTGTCTCTCTGTCTGTCTCTCAGTCTGTCTCGCAGTCTGTCCTCTATATCTGTCTGTCTCTCTGTCTGTCTCTCAGTATGTCTGTCTCTCAGTCTGTCTCTCAGTCTGTCTCCCAGTCTGTATCTCAGTCTGTCTCTCAGTCTGTCTCTCAGTCTGTATGTCTCTCTGTCTGTCTCTCAGTCTGTCTATCAGTCTGTATGTCTCTCTGTCTGTCTCTCAGTCTATCTGTCTGTCAATCTGTCTCTCTGTCTGTCTCCCAGTCTGTCTCTCAGTATGTCTCTCAGTCTGTCTCTCTGTCTGTCTGTCCAGTCTGTCTCTCTGTCTGTCTCTCTGTCTGTCTCTCAGTCTGTCTCTCAGTATGTATGTATCTCTGTCTGTCTCTCAGTCTGTATGTCTCTCAGTCTGTATGTCTGTATGTCTGTCAGTCTGTCTCTCAGTCTGTCTGTCTATCAGTCTGTCTGTCTCTCAGTATGTCTCTCAGTCTGTCTCTCTGTCTGTCTCTCAGTCTGTCTCGCAGTATGTCCTCTATGTCTGTCTGTCTCTCTGTCTGTCTCTCAGTCTGTCTCTCAGTCTGTCTCCCAGTCTGTATCTCAGTCTGTCTCTCAGTCTGTCTCTCAGTCTGTCTGTCTGTCTGTCTGTCTGTCTGTCTGTCTGTCTGTCTGTCTGTCTGTCTCTCAGTCTGTCTATCAGTCTGTATGTCTCCCTGTCTGTCTCTCAGTCTGTCTGTCTGTCAATCTGTCTCTCAGTCTGTCTGTCTTTCTGTCTGTATCTCAGTTTGTCTGTCTCTTTGTCTGTCTCTCAGTCTGTCTGTCTCTCAGTATGTCTCTCAGTCTGTCTCCTAGTCTGTCTCTCAGTCTGTCTCTCAGTCTGTCTCTCTGTCTGTCTGTCCAGTCTGTCTATCTGTCTGTCTGTCCAGTCTGTCTCTCTGTCTGTCTCTCTGTCTGTCTGTCTCTCAGTCTGTCTGTATGTCAGTCTGTCTCTCAGTCTGTCTCTCAGTCTGTCTCTCTGTCTGTCTCTCAGTCTGTCTCGCAGTCTGTCCTCTATGTCTGTCTGTCTCTCTGTCTGTCTCTCAGTATGTCTGTCTCTCAGTCTGTCTCTCAGTCTGTCTCCCAGTCTGTATCTCAGTCTGTCTCTCAGTCTGTCTCTCAGTCTGTATGTCTCTCTGTCTGTCTCTCAGTCTGTCTATCAGTCTGTATGTCTCTCTGTCTGTCTCTCAGTCTGTCTGTCTGTCAATCTGTCTCTCAGTCTGTCTGTCTTTCTGTCTGTATCTCAGTTTGTCTGTCTCTTTGTCTGTCTCTCAGTCTGTCTGTCTCTCAGTATGTCTCTCAGTCTGTCTCCTAGTCTGTCTCTCAGTCTGTCTCTCAGTCTGTATCTCTGTCTCTCAGTATGTCTGTCTGTCTGTCAGTCTGTCTCTCAGTCTGTCTCTCAGTCTGCCCTCTCTGTCTGTCCCTTTGTCTGTCTCTCAGTATGTCTGTATCTCAGTCTGTCTCTCAGTATGTCTCTCAGTCTGTCTCTCAGTCTGTCTGTCAGTCTGTCTCTCAGTCTGTCTCTCAGTCTGCCCTATCTGTCTGTCTGTCCCTCTGTCTGTCTCTCAGTATGTCTGTCTCTCAGTCTGTCTCTCAGTATGTCTCTCAGTCTGTCTCTCAGTCTGTCTCTCAGTCTGTCTCTCAGTCTGTCTCTCAGGCTGTCTCTCAGTCTCTCTCAGTCTGTATCTCAGTCTGTCTGTCTCTCAGTCTGTCTGTCTGTCTGTCTGTCAGTCTGTCTCTCAGTCTGTCTGTCTCTCTGTCTGTCTCTCAGTCTGTCTGTCTATCTGTCTGTCTCTCAGTCTGTCTCTCAGTATGTCTCTCAGTCTGTCTCTCAGTCTGTCTCTCAGTCTGTCTCTCAGTCTGTCTCTCAGGCTGTCTCTCAGTCTATCTCAGTATGTCTCTCAGTCTGTCTGTCTCTCAGTCTGTCTCTCAGTCTGTCTCTCTGTCTGTCTGTCCAGTCTGTCTATCTGTCTGTCTGTCCAGTCTGTCTCTCTGTCTGTCTCTCTGTCTGTCTGTCTCTCAGTCTGTCTGTATGTCAGTCTGTCTCTCAGTCTGTCTCTCAGTCTGTCTCTCTGTCTGTCTCTCAGTCTGTCTGTCTGTCAATCTGTCTCTCAGTCTGTCTGTCTTTCTGTCTGTATCTCAGTTTGTCTGTCTCTTTGTCTGTCTCTCAGTCTGTCTGTCTCTCAGTATGTCTCTCAGTCTGTATCCTAGTCTGTCTCTCAGTCTGTCTCTCAGTCTGTCTCTCTGTCTGTCTGTCCAGTCTGTCTCTCTGTCTGTCTGTCCAGTCTGTCTCTCTGTCTGTCTCTCTGTCTGTCTGTCTCTCAGTCTGTCTGTCTCTCTGTCTGTCTCCCAGTCTGTCTCTCAGTCTGTCTCTCAGTCTGCCTCTCTGTCTGTCTGTCCAGTCTGTCTCTCTGTCTGTCTCTCTGTCTGTCTCTCAGTCTGTCTCTCAGTATGTATGTCTCTCTGTCTGTCTATCAGTCTGTATGTCTCTCAGTCTGTATGTCTGTCTGTCTGTCAGTCTGTCTCTCAGTCTGTCTGTCTATCAGTCTGTCTGTCTCTCAGTATGTCTCTCAGTCTGTCTCTCTGTCTGTCTCTCAGTCTGTCTCGCAGTCTGTCCTCTATGTCTGTCTGTCTCTCTGTCTGTCTCTCAGTATGTCTGTCTCTCAGTCTGTCTCTCAGTCTGTCTCCCAGTCTGTATCTCAGTCTGTCTGTCTGTCTGTCTGTCTGTCTGTCTGTCTGTCTGTCTGTCTGTCTGTCTGTCTGTCTCTCAGTCTGTCTATCAGTCTGTATGTCTCCCTGTCTGTCTCTCAGTCTGTCTGTCTGTCAATCTGTCTCTCAGTCTGTCTGTCTTTCTGTCTGTATCTCAGTTTGTCTGTCTCTTTGTCTGTCTCTCAGTCTGTCTGTCTCTCAGTATGTCTCTCAGTCTGTCTCCTAGTCTGTCTCGCAGTCTGTCTCTCAGTCTGTCTCTCTGTCTGTCTGTCCAGTCTGTCTATCTGTCTGTCTGTCCAGTCTGTCTCTCTGTCTGTCTCTCTGTCTGTCTGTATGTCAGTCTGTCTCTCAGTCTGTCTCTCAGTCTGTCTCTCTGTCTGTCTCTCAGTCTGTCTGTCTGTCAATCTGTCTCTCAGTCTGTCTGTCTTTCTGTCTGTATCTCAGTTTGTCTGTCTCTTTGTCTGTCTCTCAGTCTGTCTGTCTCTCAGTATGTCTCTCAGTCTGTATCCTAGTCTGTCTCTCAGTCTGTCTCTCAGTCTGTCTCTCTGTCTGTCTGTCCAGTCTGTCTCTCTGTCTGTCTGTCCAGTCTGTCTCTATGTATGTCTCTCTGTCTGTCTGTCTCTCAGTCTGTCTGTCTCTCTGTCTGTCTCCCAGTCTGTCTCTCAGTCTGTCTCTCAGTCTGTCTCTCTGTCTGTCTGTCCAGTCTGTCTCTCTGTCTGTCTCTCTGTCTGTCTCTCAGTCTGTCTATCAGTCTGTATGTCTCTCAGTCTGTATGTCTGTCTGTCTGTCAGTCTGTCTCTCAGTATGTCTCTCAGTCTGTCTCTCTGTCTGTCTCTCAGTCTGTCTCGCAGTCTGTCCTCTATGTCTGTCTGTCTCTCTGTCTGTCTCTCAGTATGTCTGTCTCTCAGTCTGTCTCTCAGTCTGTCTCCCAGTCTGTATCTCAGTCTGTCTCTCAGTCTGTCTCTCAGTCTGTATGTCTCTCTGGTTGTCTCTCAGTCTGTCTATCAGTCTGTATGTCTCTCTGTCTGTCTCTCAGTCTGTCTGTCTGTCAATCTGTCTCTCAGTCTGTCTGTCTTTCTGTCTGTATCTCAGTTTGTCTGTCTCTTTGTCTGTCTCTCAGTCTGTCTGTCTCTCAGTATGTCTCTCAGTCTGTCTCCTAGTCTGTCTCTCAGTCTGTCTCTCAGTCTGTCTCTCTGTCTCTCAGTATGTCTGTCTGTCTGTCAGTCTGTCTCTCAGTCTGTCTCTCAGTCTGCCCTCTCTGTCTGTCCCTTTGTCTGTCTCTCAGTATGTCTGTCTCTCAGTCTGTCTCTCAGTATGTCTCTCAGTCTGTCTCTCAGTCTGTATGTCAGTCTGTCTCTCAGTCTGTCTCTCAGTCTGCCCTATCTGTCTGTCTGTCCCTCTGTCTGTCTCTCAGTATGTCTGTCTCTCAGTCTGTCTCTCAGTATGTCTCTCAGTCTGTCTCTCAGTCTGTCTCTCAGTCTGTCTCTCAGTCTGTCTCTCAGGCTGTCTCTCAGTCTCTCTCAGTCTGTCTCTCAGTCTGTCTGTCTCTCAGTCTGTCTGTCTGTCTGTCTGTCTGTCAGTCTGTCTGTCTCTCAGTCTGTCTGTCTCTCTGTCTGTCTGTCTATCTGTCTGTCTCTCAGTCTGTCTCTCAGTATGTCTCTCAGTCTGTCTCTCAGTCTGTCTCTCAGTCTGTCTCTCAGTCTGTCTCTCAGGCTGTCTCTCAGTCTCTCTCAGTATGTCTCTCAGTCTGTCTGTCTCTCAGTCTGTCTGTCTGTCTGTCTGTCTGTCTGTCTGTCAGTCTGTCTCTCAGTCTGTCTGTCTCTCTGTCTGTCTCTCAGTCTGTCTGTCTGTCTATCTGTCTGTCTCTCAGTCTGCCTGTCTCTCTGTCTGTCTCTCAGTCTGTATCTCTGTCTGTCTGTCTCTCAGTCTGTCTGTATCTCAGTCTGTCTGTCAGTCTGTCTCTCTGTCTGTCTCTCATTCTGTCAGTCTGTCTCTCTGTCTGTCTCTCAGTATGCCTGTCTCTCAGTCTGCCTGTCTCTCAGTCTGTCTGTCTCTCAGTCTGTCTCTCAGTCTGTATATCTGTCTGTCTCTCAGTCTGTCCTCTCTGTCTGTCTGTCTATCTGTCTGTCTCTCAGCATGTCTGTATCTCAGTCTGTCTTTCAGTCTGTCTCTCAGTCTGTCTCTCAGTCTGTCTCCCAGTCTGTCTCTCAGTCTGTCTCTCAGTCTGTCTCTCTGTCTGTCTGTCCAGTCTGTCTCTCTGTCTGTCTCTCTGTCTGTCTCTCAGTCTGTCTCTCAGTATGTCTCTCAGTCTGTCTCTCAGTCTGTCTCTCAGTCTGTCTCTCTGTCTGTCTCTCAGTCTGTCTCTCAGTCTGTCTCCCAGTCTGTATCTCAGTCTGTCTCTCAGTCTGTCTCTCAGTCTGTCTGTCTGTCTGTCTGTCTGTCTGTCTCTCAGTCTGTATGTCTCTCAGTCTGTCTCTCAGTCTGTCTCTCAGTCTCTCTTAGTCTGTCTCTCAGTCTGTCTCTCAGTCTGTCTCTCAGTCTGTCTCTCTGTCTGTCTGTCCAGTCTGTCTCTCTGTCTGTCTCTCTGTCTGTCTCCCAGTCTGTCTCTCAGTATGTCTCTCAGTCTGTCTCTCTGTCTGTCTGGCCAGTCTGTCTCTCTGTCTGTCTCTCAGTCTGTCTCTCAGTATGTATGTATCTCTGTCTGTCTCTCAGTCTGTATGTCTCTCAGTCTGTATGTCTGTATGTCTGTCAGTCTGTCTCTCAGTCTGTCTGTCTATCAGTCTGTCTGTCTCTCAGTATGTCTCTCAGTCTGTCTCTCTGTCTGTCTCTCAGTCTGTCTCGCAGTCTGTCCTCTATGTCTGTCTGTCTCTCTGTCTGTCTCTCAGTCTGTCTCTCAGTCTGTCTCCCAGTCTGTATCTCAGTCTGTCTCTCAGTCTGTCTGTCTGTCTGTCTGTCTGTCTGTCTGTCTGTCTGTCTGTCTGTCTGTCTGTCTGTCTGTCTGTCTGTCTGTCTGTCTGTCTGTATGTCTGTCTGTCTGTCTGTCAGTCTGTATCTCAGTCTGTCTGTCTATCAGTCTGTCTGTCTCTCAGTCTGTCTCTCAGTCTGTCTCCCAGTCTGTATCTCAGTCTGTCTCTCAGTCTGTCTGTCTGTCTGTCTGTCTGTCTGTCTGTCTGTCTGTCTGTCTGTCTGTCTGTCTGTCTGTCTGTCTGTCTGTCTGTCTGTCTGTCTGTCTGTCTGTCTGTCTGTCTCTCAGTCTGTCTATCAGTCTGTATGTCTCCCTGTCTGTCTCTCAGTCTGTCTGTCTGTCAATCTGTCTCTCAGTCTGTCTGTCTTTCTGTCTGTATCTCAGTTTGTCTGTCTCTTTGTCTGTCTCTCAGTCTGTCTGTCTCTCAGTATGTCTCTCAGTCTGTCTCCTAGTCTGTCTCTCAGTCTGTCTCTCAGTCTGTCTCTCTGTCTGTCTGTCCAGTCTGTCTATCTGTCTGTCTGTCCAGTCTGTCTCTCTGTCTGTCTCTCTGTCTGTCTGTCTCTCAGTCTGTCTGTATGTCAGTCTGTCTCTCAGTCTGTCTCTCAGTCTGTCTCTCTGTCTGTCTCTCAGTCTGTCTGTCTGTCAATCTGTCTCTCAGTCTGTCTGTCTTTCTGTCTGTATCTCAGTTTGTCTGTCTCTTTGTCTGTCTCTCAGTCTGTCTGTCTCTCAGTATGTCTCTCAGTCTGTATCCTAGTCTGTCTCTCAGTCTGTCTCTCAGTCTGTCTCTCTGTCTGTCTGTCCAGTCTGTCTCTCTGTCTGTCTGTCCAGTCTGTCTCTATGTCTGTCTCTCTGTCTGTCTGTCTCTCAGTCTGTCTGTCTCTCTGTCTGTCTCCCAGTCTGTCTCTCAGTCTGTCTCTCAGTCTGTCTCTCTGTCTGTCTGTCCAGTCTGTCTCTCTGTCTGTCTCTCTGTCTGTCTCTCAGTCTGTCTATCAGTCTGTATGTCTCTCAGTCTGTCTGTCTATCAGTCTGTCTGTCTCTCAGTATGTCTCTCAGTCTGTCTCTCTGTCTGTCTCTCAGTCTGTCTCGCAGTCTGTCCTCTATATCTGTCTGTCTCTCTGTCTGTCTCTCAGTATGTCTGTCTCTCAGTCTGTCTCTCAGTCTGTCTCCCAGTCTGTATCTCAGTCTGTCTCTCAGTCTGTCTCTCAGTCTGTATGTCTCTCTGTCTGTCTCTCAGTCTGTCTATCAGTCTGTATGTCTCTCTGTCTGTCTCTCAGTCTGTCTGTCTGTCAATCTGTCTCTCTGTCTGTCTCCCAGTCTGTCTCTCAGTATGTCTCTCAGTCTGTCTCTCTGTCTGTCTGTCCAGTCTGTCTCTCTGTCTGTCTCTCTGTCTGTCTCTCAGTCTGTCTCTCAGTATGTATGTATCTCTGTCTGTCTCTCAGTCTGTATGTCTCTCAGTCTGTATGTCTGTATGTCTGTCAGTCTGTCTCTCAGTCTGTCTGTCTATCAGTCTGTCTGTCTCTCAGTATGTCTCTCAGTCTGTCTCTCTGTCTGTCTCTCAGTCTGTCTCGCAGTATGTCCTCTATGTCTGTCTGTCTCTCTGTCTGTCTCTCAGTCTGTCTCTCAGTCTGTCTCCCAGTCTGTATCTCAGTCTGTCTCTCAGTCTGTCTCTCAGTCTGTCTGTCTGTCTGTCTGTCTGTCTGTCTGTATGTCTGTCTGTCTGTCTGTCTGTCTGTCTGTCTGTCTGTCTGTCTGTCTGTCTGTCTGTCTCTCAGTCTGTCTATCAGTCTGTATGTCTCCCTGTCTGTCTCTCAGTCTGTCTGTCTGTCAATCTGTCTCTCAGTCTGTCTGTCTTTCTGTCTGTATCTCAGTTTGTCTGTCTCTTTGTCTGTCTCTCAGTCTGTCTGTCTCTCAGTATGTCTCTCAGTCTGTCTCCTAGTCTGTCTCTCAGTCTGTCTCTCAGTCTGTCTCTCTGTCTGTCTGTCCAGTCTGTCTATCTGTCTGTCTGTCCAGTCTGTCTCTCTGTCTGTCTCTCTGTCTGTCTGTCTCTCAGTCTGTCTGTATGTCAGTCTGTCTCTCAGTCTGTCTCTCAGTCTGTCTCTCTGTCTGTCTCTCAGTCTGTCTCGCAGTCTGTCCTCTATGTCTGTCTGTCTCTCTGTCTGTCTCTCAGTATGTCTGTCTCTCAGTTTGTCTCTCAGTCTGTCTCCCAGTCTGTATCTCAGTCTGTCTCTCAGTCTGTCTCTCAGTCTGTATGTCTCTCTGTCTGTCTCTCAGTCTGTCTATCAGTCTGTATGTCTCTCTGTCTGTCTCTCAGTCTGTCTGTCTGTCAATCTGTCTCTCAGTCTGTCTGTCTTTCTGTCTGTATCTCAGTTTGTCTGTCTCTTTGTCTGTCTCTCAGTCTGTCTGTCTCTCAGTATGTCTCTCAGTCTGTCTCCTAGTCTGTCTCTCAGTCTGTCTCTCAGTCTGTCTCTCTGTCTCTCAGTATGTCTGTCTGTCTGTCAGTCTGTCTCTCAGTCTGTCTCTCAGTCTGCCCTCTCTGTCTGTCCCTTTGTCTGTCTCTCAGTATGTCTGTATCTCAGTCTGTCTCTCAGTATGTCTCTCAGTCTGTCTCTCAGTCTGTCTGTCAGTCTGTCTCTCAGTCTGTCTCTCAGTCTGCCCTATCTGTCTGTCTGTCCCTCTGTCTGTCTCTCAGTATGTCTGTCTCTCAGTCTGTCTCTCAGTATGTCTCTCAGTCTGTCTCTCAGTCTGTCTCTCAGTCTGTCTCTCAGTCTGTCTCTCAGGCTGTCTCTCAGTCTCTCTCAGTCTGTCTCTCAGTCTGTCTGTCTCTCAGTCTGTCTGTCTGTCTGTCTGTCAGTCTGTCTCTCAGTCTGTCTGTCTCTCTGTCTGTCTCTCAGTCTGTCTGTCTATCTGTCTGTCTCTCAGTCTGTCTCTCAGTATGTCTCTCAGTCTGTCTCTCAGTCTGTCTCTCAGTCTGTCTCTCAGTCTGTCTCTCAGGCTGTCTCTCAGTCTCTCTCAGTATGTCTCTCAGTCTGTCTGTCTCTCAGTCTGTCTCTCAGTCTGTCTCTCTGTCTGTCTGTCCAGTCTGTCTATCTGTCTGTCTGTCCAGTCTGTCTCTCTGTCTGTCTCTCTGTCTGTCTGTCTCTCAGTCTGTCTGTATGTCAGTCTGTCTCTCAGTCTGTCTCTCAGTCTGTCTCTCTGTCTGTCTCTCAGTCTGTCTGTCTGTCAATCTGTCTCTCAGTCTGTCTGTCTTTCTGTCTGTATCTCAGTTTGTCTGTCTCTTTGTCTGTCTCTCAGTCTGTCTGTCTCTCAGTATGTCTCTCAGTCTGTATCCTAGTCTGTCTCTCAGTCTGTCTCTCAGTCTGTCTCTCTGTCTGTCTGTCCAGTCTGTCTCTCTGTCTGTCTGTCCAGTCTGTCTCTCAGTCTGTCTCTCAGTCTGTATGTCTCTCTGTCTGTCTCTCAGTCTGTCTATCAGTCTGTATGTCTCTCTGTCTGTCTCTCAGTCTGTCTGTCTGTCAATCTGTCTCTCAGTCTGTCTGTCTTTCTGTCTGTATCTCAGTTTGTCTGTCTCTTTGTCTGTCTCTCAGTCTGTCTGTCTCTCAGTATGTCTCTCAGTCTGTCTCCTAGTCTGTCTCTCAGTCTGTCTCTCAGTCTGTCTCTCTGTCTCTCAGTATGTCTGTCTGTCTGTCAGTCTGTCTCTCAGTCTGTCTCTCAGTCTGCCCTCTCTGTCTGTCCCTTTGTCTGTCTCTCAGTATGTCTGTCTCTCAGTCTGTCTCTCAGTATGTCTCTCAGTCTGTCTCTCAGTCTGTCTGTCAGTCTGTCTCTCAGTCTGTCTCTCAGTCTGCCCTATCTGTCTGTCTGTCCCTCTGTCTGTCTCTCAGTATGTCTGTCTCTCAGTCTGTCTCTCAGTATGTCTCTCAGTCTGTCTCTCAGTCTGTCTCTCAGTCTGTCTCTCAGTCTGTCTCTCAGGCTGTCTCTCAGTCTCTCTCAGTCTGTCTCTCAGTATGTCTGTCTCTCAGTCTGTCTGTCTGTCTGTCTGTCAGTCTGTCTCTCAGTCTGTCTGTCTCTCTGTCTGTCTCTCAGTCTGTCTGTCTATCTGTCTGTCTCTCAGTCTGTCTCTCAGTATGTCTCTCAGTCTGTCTCTCAGTCTGTCTCTCAGTCTGTCTCTCAGTCTGTCTCTCAGGCTGTCTCTCAGTCTCTCTCAGTATGTCTCTCAGTCTGTCTGTCTCTCAGTCTGTCTGTCTGTCTGTCTGTCAGTCTGTCTCTCAGTATGTCTGTCTCTCTGTCTGTCTCTCAGTCTGTCTGTCTGTCTATCTGTCTGTCTCTCAGTCTGCCTGTCTCTCTGTCTGTCTCTCAGTCTGTATCTCTGTCTGTCTGTCTCTCAGTCTGTCTGTATCTCAGTCTGTCTGTCAGTCTGTCTCTCTGTCTGTCTCTCATTCTGTCAGTCTGTCTCTCTGTCTGTCTCTCAGTCTGCCTGTCTCTCAGTCTGCCTGTCTCTCAGTCTGTCTGTCTCTCAGTCTGTCTCTCACTCTGTATATCTGTCTGTCTCTCAGTCTGTCCTCTCTGTAATAATAATAATAATGGATTGGATTTATATAGCGCTCTTCGTGACACCCCAGAGACCCCAGAGCGCTTACAGAGTCCATTATTCGTTCATACACAGTCATACCGGTGGTGGTAAGCTACAATTGCAGCCAGAGCTGCCCTGAGGCAGACTCACGGAAGCGTGGCGAATAATCAACGCCTACGGCCCCTCCGACCACCACCAACATTCATTCACATGCATACACATTCATACGAGGCAAGTATGTTAAGTGTCTTGCCCAAGGACACAACGGCAGTGGGATGGATATGGGCTTGAGCGGGATTCGAACCACCAACCCTTCGATCATTGGACGACCCGCTCTACCCCTGAGCCACGCCGCTGTCTGTCTGTCTATCTGTCTGTCTCTCAGTATGTCTGTATCTCAGTCTGTCTCTCTGTCTGTCTCTCAGTCTGTCTCTCAGTATGTCTCTCAGTCTGTCTCTCAGTCTGTCTCTCAGTCTGTCTCTCAGGCTGTCTCTCAGTCTCTCTCAGTCTGTCTCTCAGTCTGTCTGTCTCTCAGTCTGTCTGTCTGTCAATCTGTCTCTCAGTCTGTCTGTCTTTCTGTCTGTATCTCAGTTTGTCTGTCTCTTTGTCTGTCTCTCAGTCTGTCTGTCTCTCAGTATGTCTCTCAGTCTGTCTCCTAGTCTGTCTCTCAGTCTGTCTCTCAGTCTGTCTCTCAGTCTGTCTGTCTATCAGTCTGTCTGTCTCTCAGTATGTCTCTCAGTCTGTCTCTCTGTCTGTCTCTCAGTCTGACTCGCAGTCTGTCCTCTATGTCTGTCTGTCTCTCTGTCTGTCTCTCAGTATGTCTGTCTCTCAGTCTGTCTCTCAGTCTGTCTCCCAGTCTGTATCTCAGTCTGTCTCTCAGTCTGTCTCTCAGTCTGTCTCCCAGTCTGTCTCTCAGTCTGTCTCTCAGTCTGTCTCTCTGTCTGTCTGTCCAGTCTGTCTCTCTGTCTGTCTCTCTGTCTGTCTCCCAGTCTGTATCTCAGTATGTCTCTCAGTCTGTCTCTCTGTCTGTCTGTCCAGTCTGTCTCTCTGTCTGTCTCTCTGTCTGTCTCTCAGTCTGTCTCTCAGTATGTATGTATCTCTGTCTGTCTCTCAGTCTGTATGTCTCTCAGTCTGTATGTCTGTCTGTCTGTCAGTCTGTCTCTCAGTCTGTCTGTCTATCAGTCTGTCTGTCTCTCAGTATGTCTCTCAGTCTGTCTCTCTGTCTGTCTCTCAGTCTGTCTCGCAGTCTGTCCTCTATGTCTGTCTGTCTCTCTGTCTGTCTCTCAGTCTGTCTCTCAGTCTGTCTCCCAGTCTGTATCTCAGTCTGTCTCTCAGTCTGTCTCTCAGTCTGTCTGTCTGTCTGTCTGTCTGTCTGTCTCTCAGTCTGTATGTCTCTCAGTCTGTCTCTCAGTCTGTCTCTCAGTCTCTCTTAGTCTGTCTCTCAGTCTGTCTCTCAGTCTGTCTCTCAGTCTGTCTCTCTGTCTGTCTGTCCAGTCTGTCTCTCTGTCTGTCTCTCTGTCTGTCTCCCAGTCTGTCTCTCAGTATGTCTCTCAGTCTGTCTCTCTGTCTGTCTGTCCAGTCTGTCTCTCTGTCTGTCTCTCTGTCTGTCTCTCAGTCTGTCTCTCAGTATGTATGTATCTCTGTCTGTCTCTCAGTCTGTATGTCTCTCAGTCTGTATGTCTGTATGTCTGTCAGTCTGTCTCTCAGTCTGTCTGTCTATCAGTCTGTCTGTCTCTCAGTATGTCTCTCAGTCTGTCTCTCTGTCTGTCTCTCAGTCTGTCTCGCAGTCTGTCCTCTATGTCTGTCTGTCTCTCTGTCTGTCTCTCAGTCTGTCTCTCAGTCTGTCTCCCAGTCTGTATCTCAGTCTGTCTCTCAGTCTGTCTCTCAGTCTGTCTGTCTGTCTGTCTGTCTGTCTGTCTGTCTGTCTGTCTGTCTGTCTGTCTGTCTGTCTGTCTGTCTGTCTGTCTGTCTGTCTGTCTGTCTGTCTGTCTGTCTGTCAGTCTGTCTCTCAGTCTGTCTGTCTATCAGTCTGTCTGTCTCTCAGTCTGTCTCTCAGTCTGTCTCCCAGTCTGTATCTCAGTCTGTCTCTCAGTCTGTCTGTCTGTCTGTCTGTCTGTCTGTCTGTCTGTCTGTCTGTCTGTCTGTCTGTCTGTCTGTCTGTCTGTCTGTCTCTCAGTCTGTCCATCAGTCTGTATGTCTCCCTGTCTGTCTCTCAGTCTGTCTGTCTGTCAATCTGTCTCTCAGTCTGTCTGTCTTTCTGTCTGTATCTCAGTTTGTCTGTCTCTTTGTCTGTCTCTCAGTCTGTCTGTCTCTCAGTATGTCTCTCAGTCTGTCTCCTAGTCTGTCTCTCAGTCTGTCTCTCAGTCTGTCTCTCTGTCTGTCTGTCCAGTCTGTCTATCTGTCTGTCTGTCCAGTCTGTCTCTCTGTCTGTCTCTCTGTCTGTCTGTCTCTCAGTCTGTCTGTATGTCAGTCTGTCTCTCAGTCTGTCTCTCAGTCTGTCTCTCTGTCTGTCTCTCAGTCTGTCTGTCTGTCAATCTGTCTCTCAGTCTGTCTGTCTTTCTGTCTGTATCTCAGTTTGTCTGTCTCTTTGTCTGTCTCTCAGTCTGTCTGTCTCTCAGTATGTCTCTCAGTCTGTATCCTAGTCTGTCTCTCAGTCTGTCTCTCAGTCTGTCTCTCTGTCTGTCTGTCCAGTCTGTCTCTCTGTCTGTCTGTCCAGTCTGTCTCTATGTCTGTCTCTCTGTCTGTCTGTCTCTCAGTCTGTCTGTCTCTCTGTCTGTCTCCCAGTCTGTCTCTCAGTCTGTCTCTCAGTCTGTCTCTCTGTCTGTCTGTCCAGTCTGTCTCTCTGTCTGTCTCTCTGTCTGTCTCTCAGTCTGTCTATCAGTCTGTATGTCTCTCAGTCTGTCTGTCTATCAGTCTGTCTGTCTCTCAGTATGTCTCTCAGTCTGTCTCTCTGTCTGTCTCTCAGTCTGTCTCGCAGTCTGTCCTCTATGTCTGTCTGTCTCTCTGTCTGTCTCTCAGTATGTCTGTCTCTCAGTCTGTCTCTCAGTCTGTCTCCCAGTCTGTATCTCAGTCTGTCTCTCAGTCTGTCTCTCAGTCTGTATGTCTCTCTGTCTGTCTCTCAGTCTGTCTATCAGTCTGTATGTCTCTCTGTCTGTCTCTCAGTCTGTCTGTCTGTCAATCTGTCTCTCTGTCTGTCTCCCAGTCTGTCTCTCAGTATGTCTCTCAGTCTGTCTCTCTGTCTGTCTGTCCAGTCTGTCTCTCTGTCTGTCTCTCTGTCTGTCTCTCAGTCTGTCTCTCAGTATGTATGTATCTCTGTCTGTCTCTCAGTCTGTATGTCTCTCAGTCTGTATGTCTGTATGTCTGTCAGTCTGTCTCTCAGTCTGTCTGTCTATCAGTCTGTCTGTCTCTCAGTATGTCTCTCAGTCTGTCTCTCTGTCTGTCTCTCAGTCTGTCTCGCAGTATGTCCTCTATGTCTGTCTGTCTCTCTGTCTGTCTCTCAGTCTGTCTCTCAGTCTGTCTCCCAGTCTGTATCTCAGTCTGTCTCTCAGTCTGTCTCTCAGTCTGTCTGTCTGTCTGTCTGTCTGTCTGTCTGTCTGTCTGTCTGTCTGTCTGTCTGTCTGTCTGTCTGTCTGTCTGTCTGTCTGTCTGTCTCTCAGTCTGTCTATCAGTCTGTATGTCTCCCTGTCTGTCTCTCAGTCTGTCTGTCTGTCAATCTGTCTCTCAGTCTGTCTGTCTTTCTGTCTGTATCTCAGTTTGTCTGTCTCTTTGTCTGTCTCTCAGTCTGTCTGTCTCTCAGTATGTCTCTCAGTCTGTCTCCTAGTCTGTCTCTCAGTCTGTCTCTCAGTCTGTCTCTCTGTCTGTCTGTCCAGTCTGTCTATCTGTCTGTCTGTCCAGTCTGTCTCTCTGTCTGTCTCTCTGTCCGTCTGTCTCTCAGTCTGTCTGTATGTCAGTCTGTCTCTCAGTCTGTCTCTCAGTCTGTCTCTCTGTCTGTCTCTCAGTCTGTCTGTCTGTCAATCTGTCTCTCAGTCTGTCTGTCTTTCTGTCTGTATCTCAGTTTGTCTGTCTCTTTGTCTGTCTCTCAGTCTGTCTGTCTCTCAGTATGTCTCTCAGTCTGTATCCTAGTCTGTCTCTCAGTCTGTCTCTCAGTCTGTCTCTCTGTCTGTCTGTCCAGTCTGTCTCTCTGTCTGTCTGTCCAGTCTGTCTCTCTGTCTGTCTCTCTGTCTGTCTGTCTCTCAGTCTGTCTGTCTCTCTGTCTGTCTCCCAGTCTGTCTCTCAGTCTGTCTCTCAGTCTGCCTCTCTGTCTGTCTGTCCAGTCTGTCTCTCTGTCTGTCTCTCTGTCTGTCTCTCAGTCTGTCTCTCAGTATGTATGTCTCTCTGTCTGTCTATCAGTCTGTATGTCTCTCAGTCTGTATGTCTGTCTGTCTGTCAGTCTGTCTCTCAGTCTGTCTGTCTATCAGTCTGTCTGTCTCTCAGTATGTCTCTCAGTCTGTCTCTCTGTCTGTCTCTCAGTCTGTCTCGCAGTCTGTCCTCTATGTCTGTCTGTCTCTCTGTCTGTCTCTCAGTATGTCTGTCTCTCAGTCTGTCTCTCAGTCTGTCTCCCAGTCTGTATCTCAGTCTGTCTCTCAGTCTGTCTCTCAGTCTGTATGTCTCTCTGTCTGTCTCTCAGTCTGTCTATCAGTCTGTATGTCTCTCTGTCTGTCTCTCAGTCTGTCTGTCTGTCAATCTGTCTCTCAGTCTGTCTGTCTTTCTGTCTGTATCTCAGTTTGTCTGTCTCTTTGTCTGTCTCTCAGTCTGTCTGTCTCTCAGTATGTCTCTCAGTCTGTCTCCTAGTCTGTCTCTCAGTCTGTCTCTCAGTCTGTCTCTCTGTCTCTCAGTATGTCTGTCTGTCTGTCAGTCTGTCTCTCAGTCTGTCTCTCAGTCTGCCCTCTCTGTCTGTCCCTTTGTCTGTCTCTCAGTATGTCTGTCTCTCAGTCTGTCTCTCAGTATGTCTCTCAGTCTGTCTCTCAGTCTGTCTGTCAGTCTGTCTCTCAGTCTGTCTCTCAGTCTGCCCTATCTGTCTGTCTGTCCCTCTGTCTGTCTCTCAGTATGTCTGTCTCTCAGTCTGTCTCTCAGTATGTCTCTCAGTCTGTCTCTCAGTCTGTCTCTCAGTTTGTCTCTCAGGCTGTCTCTCAGTCTCTCTCAGTCTGTCTCTCAGTCTGTCTGTCTCTCAGTCTGTCTGTCTGTCTGTCTGTCTGTCAGTCTGTCTCTCAGTCTGTCTGTCTCTCTGTCTGTCTCTCAGTCTGTCTGTCTATCTGTCTGTCTCTCAGTCTGTCTCTCAGTATGTCTCTCAGTCTGTCTCTCAGTCTGTCTCTCAGTCTGTCTCTCAGTCTGTCTCTCAGGCTGTCTCTCAGTCTCTCTCAGTATGTCTCTCAGTCTGTCTGTCTCTCAGTCTGTCTGTCTGTCTGTCAGTCTGTCTCTCAGTCTGTCTGTCTCTCTGTCTGTCTCTCAGTCTGTCTGTCTGTCTATCTGTCTGTCTCTCAGTCTGCCTGTCTCTCTGTCTGTCTGTCCAGTCTGTCTCTATGTCTGTCTCTCTGTCTGTCTGTCTCTCAGTCTGTCTGTCTCTCTGTCTGTCTCCCAGTCTGTCTCTCAGTCTGTCTCTCAGTCTGTCTCTCTGTCTGTCTGTCCAGTCTGTCTCTCTGTCTGTCTCTCTGTCTGTCTCTCAGTCTGTCTATCAGTCTGTATGTCTCTCAGTCTGTCTGTCTATCAGTCTGTCTGTCTCTCAGTATGTCTCTCAGTCTGTCTCTCTGTCTGTCTCTCAGTCTGTCTCGCAGTCTGTCCTCTATGTCTGTCTGTCTCTCTGTCTGTCTCTCAGTATGTCTGTCTCTCAGTCTGTCTCTCAGTCTGTCTCCCAGTCTGTATCTCAGTCTGTCTCTCAGTCTGTCTCTCAGTCTGTATGTCTCTCTGTCTGTCTCTCAGTCTGTCTATCAGTCTGTATGTCTCTCTGTCTGTCTCTCAGTCTGTCTGTCTGTCAATCTGTCTCTCTGTCTGTCTCCCAGTCTGTCTCTCAGTATGTCTCTCAGTCTGTCTCTCTGTCTGTCTGTCCAGTCTGTCTCTCTGTCTGTCTCTCTGTCTGTCTCTCAGTCTGTCTCTCAGTATGTATGTATCTCTGTCTGTCTCTCAGTCTGTATGTCTCTCAGTCTGTATGTCTGTATGTCTGTCAGTCTGTCTCTCAGTCTGTCTGTCTATCAGTCTGTCTGTCTCTCAGTATGTCTCTCAGTCTGTCTCTCTGTCTGTCTCTCAGTCTGTCTCGCAGTATGTCCTCTATGTCTGTCTGTCTCTCTGTCTGTCTCTCAGTCTGTCTCTCAGTCTGTCTCCCAGTCTGTATCTCAGTCTGTCTCTCAGTCTGTCTCTCAGTCTGTCTGTCTGTCTGTCTGTCTGTCTGTCTGTCTGTCTGTCTGTCTGTCTGTCTGTCTGTCTGTCTGTCTGTCTGTCTGTCTGTCTCTCAGTCTGTCTATCAGTCTGTATGTCTCCCTGTCTGTCTCTCAGTCTGTCTGTCTGTCAATCTGTCTCTCAGTCTGTCTGTCTTTCTGTCTGTATCTCAGTTTGTCTGTCTCTTTGTCTGTCTCTCAGTCTGTCTGTCTCTCAGTATGTCTCTCAGTCTGTCTCCTAGTCTGTCTCTCAGTCTGTCTCTCAGTCTGTCTCTCTGTCTGTCTGTCCAGTCTGTCTATCTGTCTGTCTGTCCAGTCTGTCTCTCTGTCTGTCTCTCTGTCTGTCTGTCTCTCAGTCTGTCTGTATGTCAGTCTGTCTCTCAGTCTGTCTCTCAGTCTGTCTCTCTGTCTGTCTCTCAGTCTGTCTGTCTGTCAATCTGTCTCTCAGTCTGTCTGTCTTTCTGTCTGTATCTCAGTTTGTCTGTCTCTTTGTCTGTCTCTCAGTCTGTCTGTCTCTCAGTATGTCTCTCAGTCTGTATCCTAGTCTGTCTCTCAGTCTGTCTCTCAGTCTGTCTCTCTGTCTGTCTGTCCAGTCTGTCTCTCTGTCTGTCTGTCCAGTCTGTCTCTCTGTCTGTCTCTCTGTCTGTCTGTCTCTCAGTCTGTCTGTCTCTCTGTCTGTCTCCCAGTCTGTCTCTCAGTCTGTCTCTCAGTCTGCCTCTCTGTCTGTCTGTCCAGTCTGTCTCTCTGTCTGTCTCTCTGTCTGTCTCTCAGTCTGTCTCTCAGTATGTATGTCTCTCTGTCTGTCTATCAGTCTGTATGTCTCTCAGTCTGTATGTCTGTCTGTCTGTCAGTCTGTCTCTCAGTCTGTCTGTCTATCAGTCTGTCTGTCTCTCAGTATGTCTCTCAGTCTGTCTCTCTGTCTGTCTCTCAGTCTGTCTCGCAGTCTGTCCTCTATGTCTGTCTGTCTCTCTGTCTGTCTCTCAGTCTGTCTGTCTGTCTGTCAATCTGTCTCTCAGTCTGTCTGTCTTTCTGTCTGTATCTCAGTTTGTCTGTCTCTTTGTCTGTCTCTCAGTCTGTCTGTCTCTCAGTATGTCTCTCAGTCTGTCTCCTAGTCTGTCTCTCAGTCTGTCTCTCAGTCTGTCTCTCTGTCTCTCAGTATGTCTGTCTGTCTGTCAGTCTGTCTCTCAGTCTGTCTCTCAGTCTGCCCTCTCTGTCTGTCCCTTTGTCTGTCTCTCAGTATGTCTGTCTCTCAGTCTGTCTCTCAGTATGTCTCTCAGTCTGTCTCTCAGTCTGTCTGTCAGTCTGTCTCTCAGTCTGTCTCTCAGTCTGCCCTATCTGTCTGTCTGTCCCTCTGTCTGTCTCTCAGTATGTCTGTCTCTCAGTCTGTCTCTCAGTATGTCTCTCAGTCTGTCTCTCAGTCTGTCTCTCAGTCTGTCTCTCAGTCTGTCTCTCAGGCTGTCTCTCAGTCTCTCTCAGTCTGTCTCTCAGTCTGTCTGTCTCTCAGTCTGTCTGTCTGTCTGTCTGTCAGTCTGTCTCTCAGTCTGTCTGTCTCTCTGTCTGTCTCTCAGTCTGTCTGTCTATCTGTCTGTCTCTCAGTCTGTCTCTCAGTATGTCTCTCAGTCTGTCTCTCAGTCTGTCTCTCAGTCTGTCTCTCAGTCTGTCTCTCAGGCTGTCTCTCAGTCTCTCTCAGTATGTCTCTCAGTCTGTCTGTCTCTCAGTCTGTCTGTCTGTCTGTCAGTCTGTCTCTCAGTCTGTCTGTCTCTCTGTCTGTCTCTCAGTCTGTCTGTCTGTCTATCTGTCTGTCTCTCAGTCTGCCTGTCTCTCTGTCTGTCTCTCAGTCTGTATCTCTGTCTGTCTGTCTCTCAGTCTGTCTGTATCTCAGTCTGTCTGTCAGTCTGTCTCTCTGTCTGTCTCTCATTCTGTCAGTCTGTCTCTCTGTCTGTCTCTCAGTCTGCCTGTCTCTCAGTCTGCCTGTCTCTCAGTCTGTCTGTCTCTCAGTCTGTCTCTCAGTCTGTATATATGTCTGTCTCTCAGTCTGTCCTCTCTGTAATAATAATAATAATGGATTGGATTTATATAGCGCTCTTCGTGACACCCCAGAGACCCCAGAGCGCTTACAGAGTCCATTATTCGTTCATACACAGTCATACCGGTGGTGGTAAGCTACAATTGCAGCCAGAGCTGCCCTGAGGCAGACTCACGGAAGCGTGGCGAATAATCAACGCCTACGGCCCCTCCGACCACCACCAACATTCATTCACATGCATACACATTCATACGAGGCAAGTAGGTTAAGTGTCTTGCCCAAGGACACAACGGCAGTGGGATGGATATGGGCTTGAGCGGGATTCGAACCACCAACCCTTCGATCATTGGACGACCCGCTCTACCCCTGAGCCACGCCGCTGTCTGTCTGTCTATCTGTCTGTCTCTCAGTATGTCTGTATCTCAGTCTGTCTTTCAGTCTGTCTCTCAGTCTGTCTCCCAGTCTGTCTCTCAGTCTGTCTCTCAGTCTGTCTCTCTGTCTGTCTGTCCAGTCTGTCTCTCTGTCTGTCTCTCTGTCTGTCTCTCAGTCTGTCTCTCAGTATGTCTCTCAGTCTGTCTCTCAGTCTGTCTCTCAGTCTGTCTCTCAGTCTGTCTCTCAGGCTGTCTCTCAGTCTCTCTCAGTCTGTCTCTCAGTCTGTCTGTCTCTCAGTCTGTCTGTCTGTCAATCTGTCTCTCAGTCTGTCTGTCTTTCTGTCTGTATCTCAGTTTGTCTGTCTCTTTGTCTGTCTCTCAGTCTGTCTGTCTCTCAGTATGTCTCTCAGTCTGTCTCCTAGTCTGTCTCTCAGTCTGTCTCTCAGTCTGTCTCTCAGTCTGTCTGTCTATCAGTCTGTCTGTCTCTCAGTATGTCTCTCAGTCTGTCTCTCTGTCTGTCTCTCAGTCTGACTCGCAGTCTGTCCTCTATGTCTGTCTGTCTCTCTGTCTGTCTCTCAGTATGTCTGTCTCTCAGTCTGTCTCTCAGTCTGTCTCCCAGTCTGTATCTCAGTCTGTCTCTCAGTCTGTCTCTCAGTCTGTCTCCCAGTCTGTCTCTCAGTCTGTCTCTCAGTCTGTCTCTCTGTCTGTCTGTCCAGTCTGTCTCTCTGTCTGTCTCTCTGTCTGTCTCCCAGTCTGTCTCTCAGTATGTCTCTCAGTCTGTCTCTCTGTCTGTCTGTCCAGTCTGTCTCTCTGTCTGTCTCTCTGTCTGTCTCTCAGTCTGTCTCTCAGTATGTATGTATCTCTGTCTGTCTCTCAGTCTGTATGTCTCTCAGTCTGTATGTCTGTCTGTCTGTCAGTCTGTCTCTCAGTCTGTCTGTCTATCAGTCTGTCTGTCTCTCAGTATGTCTCTCAGTCTGTCTCTCTGTCTGTCTCTCAGTCTGTCTCGCAGTCTGTCCTCTATGTCTGTCTGTCTCTCTGTCTGTCTCTCAGTCTGTCTCTCAGTCTGTCTCCCAGTCTGTATCTCAGTCTGTCTCTCAGTCTGTCTCTCAGTCTGTCTGTCTGTCTGTCTGTCTGTCTGTCTGTCTGTCTGTCTCTCAGTCTGTATGTCTCTCAGTCTGTCTCTCAGTCTGTCTCTCAGTCTCTCTTAGTCTGTCTCTCAGTCTGTCTCTCAGTCTGTCTCTCAGTCTGTCTCTCAGTCTGTCTCTCTGTCTGTCTGTCCAGTCTGTCTCTCTGTCTGTCTCTCTGTCTGTCTCCCAGTCTGTCTCTCAGTATGTCTCTCTGTCTGTCTCTCTGTCTGTCTCTCAGTCTGTCTCTCAGTATGTATGTATCTCTGTCTGTCTCTCAGTCTGTATGTCTCTCAGTCTGTATGTCTGTATGTCTGTCAGTCTGTCTCTCAGTCTGTCTGTCTATCAGTCTGTCTGTCTCTCAGTATGTCTCTCAGTCTGTCTCTCTGTCTGTCTCTCAGTCTGTCTCGCAGTCTGTCCTCTATGTCTGTCTGTCTCTCTGTCTGTCTCTCAGTCTGTCTCTCAGTCTGTCTCCCAGTCTGTATCTCAGTCTGTCTCTCAGTCTGTCTCTCAGTCTGTCTGTCTGTCTGTCTGTCTGTCTGTCTGTCTGTCTGTCTGTATGTCTGTCTGTCTGTCTGCCTGTCTGTCTGTCTGTCTGTCTGTCTGTCTGTCTGTCTGTCTGTCTCTCAGTCTGTCTATCAGTCTGTATGTCTCCCTGTCTGTCTCTCAGTCTGTCTGTCTGTCAATCTGTCTCTCAGTCTGTCTGTCTTTCTGTCTGTATCTCAGTTTGTCTGTCTCTTTGTCTGTCTCTCAGTCTGTCTGTCTCTCAGTATGTCTCTCAGTCTGTCTCCTAGTCTGTCTCTCAGTCTGTCTCTCAGTCTGTCTATCTGTCTGTCTGTCCAGTCTGTCTCTCAGTCTGTCTCTCAGGCTGTCTCTCAGTCTCTCTCAGTCTGTCTCTCAGTCTGTCTGTCTCTCAGTCTGTCTGTCTGTCTGTCTGTCAGTCTGTCTCTCAGTCTGTCTGTCTCTCTGTCTGTCTCTCAGTCTGTCTGTCTATCTGTCTGTCTCTCAGTCTGTCTCTCAGTATGTCTCTCAGTCTGTCTCTCAGTCTGTCTCTCAGTCTGTCTCTCAGTCTGTCTCTCAGGCTGTCTCTCAGTCTCTCTCAGTATGTCTCTCAGTCTGTCTGTCTCTCAGTCTGTCTGTCTGTCTGTCAGTCTGTCTCTCAGTCTGTCTGTCTCTCTGTCTGTCTCTCAGTCTGTCTGTCTGTCTATCTGTCTGTCTCTCAGTCTGCCTGTCTCTCTGTCTGTCTCTCAGTCTGTATCTCTGTCTGTCTGTCTCTCAGTCTGTCTGTATCTCAGTCTGTCTGTCAGTCTGTCTCTCTGTCTGTCTCTCATTCTGTCAGTCTGTCTCTCTGTCTGTCTCTCAGTCTGCCTGTCTCTCAGTCTGCCTGTCTCTCAGTCTGTCTGTCTCTCAGTCTGTCTCTCAGTCTGTATATATGTCTGTCTCTCAGTCTGTCCTCTCTGTAATAATAATAATAATGGATTGGATTTATATAGCGCTCTTCGTGACACCCCAGAGACCCCAGAGCGCTTACAGAGTCCATTATTCGTTCATACACAGTCATACCGGTGGTGGTAAGCTACAATTGCAGCCAGAGCTGCCCTGAGGCAGACTCACGGAAGCGTGGCGAATAATCAACGCCTACGGCCCCTCCGACCACCACCAACATTCATTCACATGCATACACATTCATACGAGGCAAGTAGGTTAAGTGTCTTGCCCAAGGACACAACGGCAGTGGGATGGATATGGGCTTGAGCGGGATTCGAACCACCAACCC
Source organism: Notolepis coatsorum (assembly GCF_963971535.1). NCBI lineage: Eukaryota > Metazoa > Chordata > Actinopteri > Aulopiformes > Paralepididae > Notolepis > Notolepis coatsorum. Next base: position 56,529 of record NW_028170754.1, on the reverse strand, counting down.
TTCGATCATTGGACGACCCGCTCTACCCCTGAGCCACGCCGCTGTCTGTCTGTCTATCTGTCTGTCTCTCAGTATGTCTGTATCTCAGTCTGTCTTTCAGTCTGTCTCTCAGTCTGTCTCCCAGTCTGTCTCTCAGTCTGTCTCTCAGTCTGTCTCTCTGTCTGTCTGTCCAGTCTGTCTCTCTGTCTGTCTCTCTGTCTGTCTCTCAGTCTGTCTCTCAGTATGTCTCTCAGTCTGTCTCTCAGTCTGTCTCTCAGTCTGTCTCTCAGTCTGTCTCTCAGGCTGTCTCTCAGTCTCTCTCAGTCTGTCTCTCAGTCTGTCTGTCTCTCAGTCTGTCTGTCTGTCAATCTGTCTCTCAGTCTGTCTGTCTTTCTGTCTGTATCTCAGTTTGTCTGTCTCTTTGTCTGTCTCTCAGTCTGTCTGTCTCTCAGTATGTCTCTCAGTCTGTCTCCTAGTCTGTCTCTCAGTCTGTCTCTCAGTCTGTCTCTCAGTCTGTCTGTCTATCAGTCTGTCTGTCTCTCAGTATGTCTCTCAGTCTGTCTCTCTGTCTGTCTCTCAGTCTGACTCGCAGTCTGTCCTCTATGTCTGTCTGTCTCTCTGTCTGTCTCTCAGTATGTCTGTCTCTCAGTCTGTCTCTCAGTCTGTCTCCCAGTCTGTATCTCAGTCTGTCTCTCAGTCTGTCTCTCAGTCTGTCTCCCAGTCTGTCTCTCAGTCTGTCTCTCAGTCTGTCTCTCTGTCTGTCTGTCCAGTCTGTCTCTCTGTCTGTCTCTCTGTCTGTCTCCCAGTCTGTCTCTCAGTATGTCTCTCAGTCTGTCTCTCTGTCTGTCTGTCCAGTCTGTCTCTCTGTCTGTCTCTCTGTCTGTCTCTCAGTCTGTCTCTCAGTATGTATGTATCTCTGTCTGTCTCTCAGTCTGTATGTCTCTCAGTCTGTATGTCTGTCTGTCTGTCAGTCTGTCTCTCAGTCTGTCTGTCTATCAGTCTGTCTGTCTCTCAGTATGTCTCTCAGTCTGTCTCTCTGTCTGTCTCTCAGTCTGTCTCGCAGTCTGTCCTCTATGTCTGTCTGTCTCTCTGTCTGTCTCTCAGTCTGTCTCTCAGTCTGTCTCCCAGTCTGTATCTCAGTCTGTCTCTCAGTCTGTCTCTCAGTCTGTCTGTCTGTCTGTCTGTCTGTCTGTCTGTCTGTCTGTCTCTCAGTCTGTATGTCTCTCAGTCTGTCTCTCAGTCTGTCTCTCAGTCTCTCTTAGTCTGTCTCTCAGTCTGTCTCTCAGTCTGTCTCTCAGTCTGTCTCTCAGTCTGTCTCTCTGTCTGTCTGTCCAGTCTGTCTCTCTGTCTGTCTCTCTGTCTGTCTCCCAGTCTGTCTCTCAGTATGTCTCTCTGTCTGTCTCTCTGTCTGTCTCTCAGTCTGTCTCTCAGTATGTATGTATCTCTGTCTGTCTCTCAGTCTGTATGTCTCTCAGTCTGTATGTCTGTATGTCTGTCAGTCTGTCTCTCAGTCTGTCTGTCTATCAGTCTGTCTGTCTCTCAGTATGTCTCTCAGTCTGTCTCTCTGTCTGTCTCTCAGTCTGTCTCGCAGTCTGTCCTCTATGTCTGTCTGTCTCTCTGTCTGTCTCTCAGTCTGTCTCTCAGTCTGTCTCCCAGTCTGTATCTCAGTCTGTCTCTCAGTCTGTCTCTCAGTCTGTCTGTCTGTCTGTCTGTCTGTCTGTCTGTCTGTCTGTCTGTATGTCTGTCTGTCTGTCTGCCTGTCTGTCTGTCTGTCTGTCTGTCTGTCTGTCTGTCTGTCTGTCTCTCAGTCTGTCTATCAGTCTGTATGTCTCCCTGTCTGTCTCTCAGTCTGTCTGTCTGTCAATCTGTCTCTCAGTCTGTCTGTCTTTCTGTCTGTATCTCAGTTTGTCTGTCTCTTTGTCTGTCTCTCAGTCTGTCTGTCTCTCAGTATGTCTCTCAGTCTGTCTCCTAGTCTGTCTCTCAGTCTGTCTCTCAGTCTGTCTCTCTGTCTGTCTGCCCAGTCTGTCTATCTGTCTGTCTGTCCAGTCTGTCTCTCTGTCTGTCTCTCTGTCTGTCTGTCTCTCAGTCTGTCTGTATGTCAGTCTGTCTCTCAGTCTGTCTCTCAGTCTGTCTCTCTGTCTGTCTCTCAGTCTGTCTGTCTGTCAATCTGTCTCTCAGTCTGTCTGTCTTTCTGTCTGTATCTCAGTTTGTCTGTCTCTTTGTCTGTCTCTCAGTCTGTCTGTCTCTCAGTATGTCTCTCAGTCTGTATCCTAGTCTGTCTCTCAGTCTGTCTCTCAGTCTGTCTCTCTGTCTGTCTGTCCAGTCTGTCTCTCTGTCTGTCTGTCCAGTCTGTCTCTATGTCTGTCTCTCTGTCTGTCTGTCTCTCAGTCTGTCTGTCTCTCTGTCTGTCTCCCAGTCTGTCTCTCAGTCTGTCTCTCAGTCTGTCTCTCTGTCTGTCTGTCCAGTCTGTCTCTCTGTCTGTCTCTCTGTCTGTCTCTCAGTCTGTCTATCAGTCTGTATGTCTCTCAGTCTGTCTGTCTATCAGTCTGTCTGTCTCTCAGTATGTCTCTCAGTCTGTCTCTCTGTCTGTCTCTCAGTCTGTCTCGCAGTCTGTCCTCTATGTCTGTCTGTCTCTCTGTCTGTCTCTCAGTATGTCTGTCTCTCAGTCTGTCTCTCAGTCTGTCTCCCAGTCTGTATCTCAGTCTGTCTCTCAGTCTGTCTCTCAGTCTGTATGTCTCTCTGTCTGTCTCTCAGTCTGTCTATCAGTCTGTATGTCTCTCTGTCTGTCTCTCAGTCTGTCTGTCTGTCAATCTGTCTCTCAGTCTGTCTGTCTTTCTGTCTGTATCTCAGTTTGTCTGTCTCTTTGTCTGTCTCTCAGTCTGTCTGTCTCTCAGTATGTCTCTCAGTCTGTCTCTTAGTCTGTCTCTCAGTCTGTCTCTCAGTATGTCTGTCTGTCTGTCAGTCTGTCTCTCAGTCTGTCTCTCAGTCTGCCCTCTCTGTCTGTCCCTTTGTCTGTCTCTCAGTATGTCTGTCTCTCAGTCTGTCTCTCAGTATGTCTCTCAGTCTGTCTCTCAGTCTGTCTGTCAGTCTGTCTCTCAGTCTGTCTCTCAGTCTGCCCTATCTGTCTGTCTGTCCCTCTGTCTGTCTCTCAGTATGTCTGTCTCTCAGTCTGTCTCTCAGTATGTCTCTCAGTCTGTCTCTCAGTCTGTCTCTCAGTCTGTCTCTCAGGCTGTCTCTCAGTCTCTCTCAGTCTGTCTCTCAGTCTGTCTGTCTCTCAGTCTGTCTGTCTGTCTGTCTGTCAGTCTGTCTCTCAGTCTGTCTGTCTCTCTGTCTGTCTCTCAGTCTGTCTGTCTCTCAGTCTGTCTCTCAGTATGTCTCTCAGTCTGTCTCTCAGTCTGTCTGTCAGTCTGTCTCTCAGTCTGTCTCTCAGTCTGCCCTATCTGTCTGTCTGTCCCTCTGTCTGTCTCTCAGTATGTCTGTCTCTCAGTATGTCTCTCAGTCTGTCTCTCAGTCTGTCTCTCAGTCTGTCTCTCAGTCTGTCTCTCAGGCTGTCTCTCAGTCTCTCTCAGTATGTCTCTCAGTCTGTCTGTCTCTCAGTCTGTCTGTCTGTCTGTCTGTCTGTCTGTCAGTCTGTCTCTCAGTCTGTCTGTCTCTCTGTCTGTCTCTCAGTCTGTCTGTCTGTCTATCTGTCTGTCTCTCAGTCTGCCTGTCTCTCTGTCTGTCTCTCAGTCTGTATCTCTGTCTGTCTGTCTCTCAGTCTGTCTGTATCTCAGTCTGTCTGTCAGTCTGTCTCTCTGTCTGTCTCTCATTCTGTCTCTCTGTCTGTCTCTCAGTCTGCCTGTCTCTCAGTCTGCCTGTCTCTCAGTCTGTCTGTCTCTCAGTCTGTCTCTCAGTCTGTATATCTGTCTGTCTCTCAGTCTGTCCTCTCTGTCTGTCTGTCTATCTGTCTGTCTCTCAGTATGTCTGTATCTCAGTCTGTCTTTCAGTCTGTCTCTCAGTCTGTCTCTCAGTCTGTCTCCCAGTCTGTCTCTCAGTCTGTCTCTCAGTCTGTCTCTCTGTCTGTCTGTCCAGTCTGTCTCTCTGTCTGTCTCTCTGTCTGTCTCTCAGTCTGTCTCTCAGTATGTCTCTCAGTCTGTCTCTCAGTCTGTCTCTCAGTCTGTCTCTCAGTCTGTCTCTCAGGCTGTCTCTCAGTCTCTCTCAGTCTGTCTCTCAGTCTGTCTGTCTCTCAGTATGTCTGTCTGTCTGTCTGTCAGTCTGTCTCTCAGTCTGTCTGTCTCTATGTCTGTCTCTCAGTCTGTCTGTCTATCTGTCTGTCTCTCAGTCTGTCTCTCAGTATGTCTCTCAGTCTGTCTCTCAGTCTGTCTCTCAGTCTGTCTCTCAGTCTGTCTCTCAGGCTGTCTCTCAGTCTCTCTCAGTCTGTCTCTCAGTCTGTCTGTCTCTCTGTCTGTCTCTCAGTCTGTCTGTCTATCTGTCTGTCTCTCAGTCTGTCTCTCAGTATGTCTCTCAGTCTGTCTCTCAGTCTGTCTTTCAGTCTGTCTCTCAGTCTGTCTCCCAGTCTGTCTCTCAGTCTGTCTCTCAGTATGTCTCTCTGTCTGTCTGTCCAGTCTGTCTCTCTGTCTGTCTCTCTGTCTGTCTCCCAGTCTGTCTCTCAGTATGTCTCTCAGTCTGTCTCTCTGTCTGTCTGTCCAGTCTGTCTCTCTGTCTGTCTCTCTGTCTGTCTCTCAGTCTGTCTCTCAGTATGTATGTATCTCTGTCTGTCTCTCAGTCTGTATGTCTCTCAGTCTGTATGTCTGTCTGTCTGTCAGTCTGTCTCTCAGTCTGTCTGTCTATCAGTCTGTCTGTCTCTCAGTATGTCTCTCAGTCTGTCTCTCTGTCTGTCTCTCAGTCTGTCTCGCAGTCTGTCCTCTATGTCTGTCTGTCTCTCTGTCTGTCTCTCAGTCTGTCTTTCAGTCTGTCTCCCAGTCTGTATCTCAGTCTGTCTCTCAGTCTGTCTCTCAGTCTGTCTGTCTGTCTGTCTGTCTGTCTGTCTGTCTGTCTGTCTGTCTCTCAGTCTGTCTATCAGTCTGTATGTCTCTCTGTCTGTCTCTCAGTCTGTCTGTCTGTCAATCTGTCTCTCAGTCTGTCTGTCTTTCTGTCTGTATCTCAGTTTGTCTGTCTCTTTGTCTGTCTCTCAGTCTGTCTGTCTCTCAGTATGTCTCTCAGTCTGTCTCCTAGTCTGTCTCTCAGTCTGTCTCTCTGTCTGTCTCTCAGTCTGTCTCGCAGTCTGTCCTCTATGTCTGTCTGTCTCTCTGTCTGTCTCTCAGTATGTCTGTCTCTCAGTCTGTCTCTCAGTCTGTATCCCAGTCTGTATCTCAGTCTGTATCTCAGTCTGTCTCTCAGTCTGTATGTCTCTCTGTCTGTCTCTCAGTCTGTCTCTCAGTCTGTCTCTCAGTATGTATGTCTCTCTGTCTGTCTCTCAGTCTGTATGTCTCTCAGTCTGTATGTCTGTCTGTCTGTCAGTCTGTCTCTCAGTCTGTCTGTCTATCAGTCTGTCTGTCTCTCAGTATGTCTCTCAGTCTGTCTCTCTGTCTGTCTCTCAGTCTGTCTCGCAGTATGTCCTCTATGTCTGTCTGTCTCTCTGTCTGTCTCTCAGTATGTCTCTCTCTCAGTCTGTCTCTCAGTCTGTCTCCCAGTCTGTATCTCAGTCTGTCTCTCAGTCTGTCTCTCAGTCTGTATGTCTCTCTGTCTGTCTCTCAGTCTGTCTGTCTGTCAATCTGTCTCTCAGTCTGTCTGTCTTTCTGTCTGTATCTCAGTTTGTCTGTCTCTTTGTCTGTCTCTCAGTCTGTCTGTCTCTCAGTATGTCTCTCAGTCTGTCTCCTAGTCTGTCTCTCAGTCTGTATCTCAGTCTGTCTCTCTGTCTCTCAGTATGTCTGTCTGTCTGTCAGTCTGTCTCTCAGTCTGTCTCTCAGTCTGCCCTCTCTGTCTGTCCCTTTGTCTGTCTCTCAGTATGTCTGTCTCTCAGTCTGTCTCTCAGTATGTCTCTCAGTCTGTCTCTCAGTCTGTCTGTCAGTCTGTCTCTCAGTCTGTCTCTCAGTCTGCCCTATCTGTCTGTCTGTCCCTCTGTCTGTCTCTCAGTATGTCTGTCTCTCAGTCTGTCTCTCAGTATGTCTCTCAGTCTGTCTCTCAGTCTGTCTCTCAGTCTGTCTCTCAGTCTGTCTCTCAGGCTGTCTCTCAGTCTCTCTCAGTCTGTCTCTCAGTCTGTCTGTCTCTCAGTCTGTCTGTCTGTCTGTCAGTCTGTCTCTCAGTCTGTCTGTCTGTCTCTCTGTCTGTCTCTCAGTCTGTCTGTCTATATGTCTGTCTCTCAGTCTGTCTCTCAGTATGTCTCTCAGTCTGTCTCTCAGTCTGTCTCTCAGTCTGTCTCTCAGTCTGTCTCTCAGGCTGTCTCTCAGTCTATCTCAGTCTGTCTCTCAGTCTGTCTGTCTCTCAGTCTGTCTGTCTGTCTGTCTGTCTGTCTGTCTGTCAGTCTGTCTCTCAGTCTGTCTGTCTCTCTGTCTGTCTCTCAGTCTGTCTGTCTGTCTATCTGTCTGTCTCTCAGTCTGCCTGTCTCTCTGTCTGTCTCTCAGTCTGTATCTCTGTCTGTCTGTCTCTCAGTCTGTCTGTATCTCAGTCTGTCTGTCAGTCTGTCTCTCTGTCTGTCTCTCATTTTGTCAGTCTGTCTCCCTGTCTGTCTCTCAGTCTGCCTGTCTCTCAGTCTGCCTGTCTCTCAGTCTGTCTGTCTCTCAGTCTGTCTCTCAGTCTGTATATCTGTCTGTCTCTCAGTCTGTCTCTCAGTCTGTCCTCTCTGTCTGTCTGTCTATCTGTCTGTCTCTCAGTATGTCTCCCAGTCTGTCTCTCAGTCTGTCTCTCTGTCTGTCTGTCCAGTCTGTCTCTCTGTCTGTCTCTCTGTCTGTCTCCCAGTCTGTCTCTCAGTATGTCTCTCAGTCTGTCTCTCTGTCTGTCTGTCCAGTCTGTCTCTCTGTCTGTCTCTCTGTCTGTCTCTCAGTCTGTCTCTCAGTATGTATGTATCTCTGTCTGTCTCTCAGTCTGTATGTCTCTCAGTCTGTATGTCTGTCTGTCTGTCAGTCTGTCTCTCAGTCTGTCTGTCTCTCAGCATGTCTCTCAGTCTGTCTCTCTGTCTGTCTCTCAGTCTGTCTCGCAGTCTGTCCTCTATGTCTGTCTGTATCTCAGTCTGTCTCTCAGTCTGTCTCTCAGTCTGTCTCCCAGTCTGTATCTCAGTCTGTCTCTCAGTCTGTCTCTCAGTCTGTCTGTCTGTCTGTCTGTCTGTCTGTCTGTCTGTCTGTCTGTCTGTCTGTCTGTCTGTCTGTCTGTCTGTCTGTCTGTCTGTCTGTCTGTCTGTCTCTCAGTCTGTCTATCAGTCTGTATGTCTCTCTGTCTGTCTCTCAGTCTGTCTGTCTGTCAATCTGTCTCTCAGTCTGTCTGTCTTTCTGTCTGTATCTCAGTTTGTCTGTCTCTTTGTCTGTCTCTCAGTCTGTCTGTCTCTCAGTATGTCTCTCAGTCTGTCTCCTAGTCTGTCTCTCAGTCTGTCTCTCAGTCTGTCTGTCCAGTCTGTCTCTCTGTCTGTCTCTCTGTCTGTCTGTCTCTCAGTCTGTCTGTATGTCAGTCTGTCTCTCAGTCTGTCTCTCAGTCTGTCTCTCTGTCTGTCTCTCAGTCTGTCTGTCTGTCAATCTGTCTCTCAGTCTGTCTGTCTTTCTGTCTGTATCTCAGTTTGTCTGTCTCTTTGTCTGTCTCTCAGTCTGTCTGTCTCTCAGTATGTCTCTCAGTCTGTCTCCTAGTCTGTCTCTCAGTCTGTCTCTCAGTCTGTCTCTCTGTCTGTCTGTCCAGTCTGTCTCTCTGTCTGTCTGTCCAGTCTGTCTCTCTGTCTGTCTCTCTGTCTGTCTGTCTCTCAGTCTGTCTGTCTCTCTGTCTGTCTCCCAGTCTGTCTCTCAGTCTGTCTCTCAGTCTGTCTCTCTGTCTGTCTGTCCAGTCTGTCTCTCTGTCTGTCTCTCTGTCTGTCTATCAGTCTGTCTCTCAGTATGTATGTCTCTCTGTCTGTCTCTCAGTCTGTATGTCTCTCAGTCTGTATGTCTGTCTGTCTGTCTGTCAGTCTGTCTCTCAGTCTGTCTGTCTATCAGTCTGTCTGTCTCTCAGTATGTCTCTCAGTCTGTCTCTCTGTCTGTCTCTCAGTCTGTCTCGCAGTCTGTCCTCTATGTCTGTCTGTCTCTCTGTCTGTCTCTCAGTATGTCTGTCTCTCAGTCTGTCTCTCAGTCTGTCTCCCAGTCTGTATCTCAGTCTGTCTCTCAGTCTGTCTCTCAGTCTGTCTGTCTGTTTGTCTGTCTGTCTCTCAGTCTGTCTATCAGTCTGTATGTATCTATGTCTGTCTATCAGTCTGTCTGTCTCTCAGTATGTCTCTCAGTCTGTCTCTCTGTCTGTCTCTCAGTCTGTCTCGCAGTCTGTCCTCTATGTCTGTCTGTCTCTCTGTCTGTCTCTCAGTATGTCTGTCTCTCAGTCTGTCTCTCAGTCTGTCTCCCAGTCTGTATCTCAGTCTGTCTCTCAGTCTGTCTCTCAGTCTGTCTGTCTGTCTGTCTGTCTCTCAGTCTGTCTATCAGTCTGTATGTATCTCTGTCTGTCTCTCAGTCTGTCTGTCTGTCAATCTGTCTCTCAGTCTGTCTGTCTTTCTGTCTGTATCTCAGTTTGTCTGTCTCTTTGTCTGTCTATCAGTCTGTCTGTCTCTCAGTATGTCTCTCAGTCTGTCTCCTAGTCTGTCTCTCAGTCTGTCTCTCAGTCTGTCTCTCAGTCTGTCTGTCTATCAGTCTGTCTGTCTCTCAGTATGTCTCTCAGTCTGTCTCTCTGTCTGTCTCTCAGTCTGACTCGCAGTCTGTCCTCTATGTCTGTCTGTCTGTCTCTCAGTATGTCTGTCTCTCAGTCTGTCTCTCAGTCTGTCTCCCAGTCTGTATCTCAGTCTGTCTCTCAGTCTGTCTCTCAGTCTGTCTCCCAGTCTGTCTCTCAGTCTTTCTCTCAGTCTGTCTCTCTGTCTGTCTGTCCAGTCTGTCTCTCTGTCTGTCTCTCTGTCTGTCTGTCTGTCAATCTGTCTCTCAGTCTGTCTGTCTTTCTGTCTGTATCTCAGTTTGTCTGTCTCTTTGTCTGTCTCTCAGTCTGTCTGTCTCTCAGTATGTCTCTCAGTCTGTCTCCTAGTCTGTCTCTCAGTCTGTCTCTCAGTCTGTCTCTCAGTCTGTCTGTCTATCAGTCTGTCTGTCTCTCAGTATGTCTCTCAGTCTGTCTCTCTGTCTGTCTCTCAGTCTGACTCGCAGTCTGTCCTCTATGTCTGTCTGTCTCTCTGTCTGTCTCTCAGTATGTCTGTCTCTCAGTCTGTCTCTCAGTCTGTCTCCCAGTCTGTATCTCAGTCTGTCTCTCAGTCTGTCTCTCAGTCTGTCTCCCAGTCTGTCTCTCAGTCTGTCTCTCAGTCTGTCTCTATGTCTGTCTGTCCAGTCTGTCTCTCTGTCTGTCTCTCTGTCTGTCTCCCAGTCTGTCTCTCAGTATGTCTCTCAGTCTGTCTCTCTGTCTGTCTGTCCAGTCTGTCTCTCTGTCTGTCTCTCTGTCTGTCTCTCAGTCTGTCTCTCAGTATGTATGTATCTCTGTCTGTCTCTCAGTCTGTATGTCTCTCAGTCTGTATGTCTGTCTGTCTGTCAGTCTGTCTCTCAGTCTGTCTGTCTATCAGTCTGTCTGTCTCTCAGTATGTCTCTCAGTCTGTCTCTCTGTCTGTCTCTCAGTCTGTCTCGCAGTCTGTCCTCTATGTCTGTCTGTCTCTCTGTCTGTCTCTCAGTCTGTCTCTCAGTCTGTCTCCCAGTCTGTATCTCAGTCTGTCTCTCAGTCTGTCTCTCAGTCTGTCTGTCTGTCTGTCTGTCTCTCAGTCTGTATGTCTCTCAGTCTGTCTCTCAGTCTGTCTCTCAGTCTCTCTTAGTCTGTCTCTCAGTCTGTCTCTCAGTCTGTCTCTCAGTCTGTCTCTCAGTCTGTCTCTCTGTCTGTCCAGTCTGTCTCTCTGTCTGTCTCTCTGTCTGTCTCCCAGTCTGTCTCTCAGTATGTCTCTCAGTCTGTCTCTCTGTCTGTCTGTCCAGTCTGTCTCTCTGTCTGTCTCTCTGTCTGTCTCTCAGTCTGTCTCTCAGTATGTATGTATCTCTGTCTGTCTCTCAGTCTGTATGTCTCTCAGTCTGTATGTCTGTATGTCTGTCAGTCTGTCTCTCAGTCTGTCTGTCTATCAGTCTGTCTGTCTCTCAGTATGTCTCTCAGTCTGTCTCTCTGTCTGTCTCTCAGTCTGTCTCGCAGTATGTCCTCTATGTCTGTCTGTCTCTCTGTCTGTCTCTCAGTCTGTCTCTCAGTCTGTCTCCCAGTCTGTATCTCAGTCTGTCTCTCAGTCTGTCTCTCAGTCTGTCTGTCTGTCTGTCTGTCTGTCTGTCTGTCTGTCTGTCTGTCTGTCTGTCTGTCTGTCTGTCTGTCTGTCTGTCTGTCTGTCTGTCTGTCTGTCTGTCTATCAGTCTGTATGTCTCCCTGTCTGTCTCTCAGTCTGTCTGTCTGTCAATCAGTCTCTCAGTCTGTCTGTCTTTCTGTCTGTATCTCAGTTTGTCTGTCTCTTTGTCTGTCTCTCAGTCTGTCTGTCTCTCAGTATGTCTCTCAGTCTGTCTCCTAGTCTGTCTCTCAGTCTGTCTCTCAGTCTGTCTCTCTGTCTGTCTGTCCAGTCTGTCTATCTGTCTGTCTGTCCAGTCTGTCTCTCTGTCTGTCTCTCTGTCTGTCTGTCTCTCAGTCTGTCTGTATGTCAGTCTGTCTCTCAGTCTGTCTCTCAGTCTGTCTCTCTGTCTGTCTCTCAGTCTGTCTGTCTGTCAATCTGTCTCTCAGTCTGTCTGTCTTTCTGTCTGTATCTCAGTTTGTCTGTATCTTTGTCTGTCTCTCAGTCTGTCTGTCTCTCAGTATGTCTCTCAGTCTGTATCCTAGTCTGTCTCTCAGTCTGTCTCTCAGTCTGTCTCTCTGTCTGTCTGTCCAGTCTGTCTCTCTGTCTGTCTGTCCAGTCTGTCTCTCTGTCTGTCTCTCTGTCTGTCTGTCTCTCAGTCTGTCTGTCTCTCTGTCTGTCTCCCAGTCTGTCTCTCAGTCTGTCTCTCAGTCTGCCTCTCTGTCTGTCTGTCCAGTCTGTCTCTCTGTCTGTCTCTCTGTCTGTCTCTCAGTCTGTCTCTCAGTATGTATGTCTCTCTGTCTGTCTATCAGTCTGTATGTCTCTCAGTCTGTATGTCTGTCTGTCTGTCAGTCTGTCTCTCAGTCTGTCTGTCTATCAGTCTGTCTGTCTCTCAGTATGTCTCTCAGTCTGTCTCTCTGTCTGTCTCTCAGTATGTCTCGCAGTCTGTCCTCTATGTATGTCTGTCTCTCTGTCTGTCTCTCAGTATGTCTGTCTCTCAGTCTGTCTCTCAGTCTGTCTCCCAGTCTGTATCTCAGTCTGTCTCTCAGTCTGTCTCTCAGTCTGTATGTCTCTCTGTCTGTCTCTCAGTCTGT